>NC_140184.1:6011913-6013588 GCF_963971535.1 Notolepis coatsorum | reverse complement strand
TGAACGTTGCTCGCATATGCCCCCCCACTGGGCCGGTTGTAGGGAGGATAGAAGCCTTGCATCACGTGTCCCCTCCGGTACACCAGGAGGCAGCCTGTCACAATCTTTTCACCTGCCAGCGCGGACTCTCAGTGGCGAGGTGTAACGTGTGGGAGGCTCACACTACCCCCGCCTTTACCTGTCTCTGCTGTGCAGGCGTCCCCCAACCGACCTGTAGGAGTCGCTGTTCCACAACGTCCTGATTACCACCCATCGACTTCGACCCGCTAACTCTGCCAATTGAGTTAGTATGACGGCCGGCCCAAGCCCGATTCGAACCCGGTGTCTCTTGCGTTGGGTGACGAGCGCAATGTCCGCTGCGCCACCCAGCCGCCGCCACTTACACACATGGACACACAACTGTCCATGATAACACATGTTTGTAACATTGGTTGTGTGTGTGCATGCTAAGGCTGTCCCCGAACCCTGTTTTTAGGGGTTCGAACGTTCGCCAGGGTTTATCGAACGAACGTTCGAACGTTTTTTTTTTTTTTATTATTTAATTCCATTTTTAATACATTTTTTATTTTTTTTTTTTTTTATAATACAATTAATTTTTTATTGTATTATTATAGATCCTACGGAGGGTGCATTGCATAGTCTATTGGTGAAAAACATGTTGTTTACAGTGGTGGCTGTTCATGTAAACATGTAATTAAACAAAGCACTCAGAAGAAAATAACAAGCTACTGCATCAAAGTTACTAACAATTAGCCCTTGCACACCGCAGTCACGTAAGGGGCTAGGATAAACAAAGGCATTCGTTTTGTGGCATTAACGTTATATAGTTAGTGTTACACGTTCAATAACATCAGCATATTATTTACCCAAACATAGCAAGTAGCAAGCATTACTCGTCCTTCCGTTGCTCAGAGCCCTGAGTTGTACCCATTCTGCAGTCTGTTAATAAAGTTTTCAATCAGAACACATGTATAGAAAGGCTTTGTTTTCTTATAACATTCGTTGCAGTAAAATCATTATGCCTCGTTTGGTCATCCTCATCTACGTTCTCGCGGGGAGCTAACGTATTAGCTACGGTAAGTCTGTTGTGCTTCTCGCAAGCAGATCAATGGCGGCATTGCCGGAAGTAAAAAACGAATAAACGCTTGCCGATTGGTGGTAACAGCAGAGGCGGGTGCAAGCGGTGTGACGTAATTGGCAGAATCGCCTGTCAATCAAAATTGTTCTATTGCATTGGTTGAGAGCTCTGGTTTGAGACAATAGTATCCAGCTACAGCCCGGCAGACCATACTGGTTGAGCCGAGCGCCGCGGGGACGCGCCTCTTCACATCGCATCAACCCCGCGCGCCTCCTTTATTTTTTTTTTCAACCGAACGTTCGAACCCATTAATTAAAGTCCGAATGTCAGCGTAACGAACGAACGAACGTTCGAGAACGTTCGGGCTCAGCCTTAGTGCATGCGTGCCTGTTTCACTGTGTGTGTGTGTGTGTGTGTGTGGTGTGTGTGTGTGTGTGATGGTGTGTGTGTGTGTGTGTGTGTGTGTGTGTGTGTGTGTGTGTGCGTGCGTGCGTGCGTGTCTGAGAGAGACAGAGAGAAAGTAATACCGCCTGTATGTTTCTCTCGTGGTGAAAACGACCTGTTGGACTCGTCGTCTAGTCGTCCTGCCGTGAGGCG
>NC_140184.1:5961913-6006913 GCF_963971535.1 Notolepis coatsorum | reverse complement strand
ATGTGTGTTTTTGTTTACGTGTTAACAATAAAAGAGTACGAATCCTCAGTTACAATAGACATTATTTGTTGTATCTCAACTCTTTGCTCCGGAAGCCAAGTTGGATTTGTGATGAGACTCAGAGATAGATACTTTATTAACCCTTTCACTACCACACTACCAAATGGTTAACCCTTTCACTACCACACTACAGAAGGTTAACCTTTCACTACCACACTACAGAAGGTTAACCTTTCACTACCACACTACAGACGGTTAACTCTTTCACTACCACACTACAGAAGGTTAACCCTTTCACTACCACACTACAGAAGGTTAACCCTTTCACTACCACACTACAGACGGTTAACCTTTCACTGCCACACTACAGAAGGTTAACCCTTTCACTACCACACTACAGAAGGTTAACCCTTTCACTACCACACTAATGACGGTTAACCTTTCACTGCCACACTACAGAAGGTTAACCTTTCACTACCACACTACAGAAGATTAACACTTTCACTACCACACTACAGAAGGTTAACCCTTTCACTACCACACTACAGAAGGTTAACCCTTTCACTACCACACTACAGACGGTTAACCTTTCACTGCCACACTACAGAAGGTTAACCCTTTCACTACCACACTACAGAAGGTTAACCCTTTCACTACCACACTAATGACGGTTAACCTTTCACTGCCACACTACAGAAGGTTAACCTTTCACTACCACACTACAGAAGATTAACACTTTCACTACCACACTACAGAAGGTTAACACTTTCACTACCACACTACAGAAGGTTAACCTTTCACTACCACACTACAGAAGGTTAACCTTTCACTACCACACTACAGAAGGTTAACCTTTCACTACCACACTACAGAAGGTTAACCTTTCACTACCACACTACAGAAGGTTAACCTTTCACTACCACACTACAGAAGGTTAACCTTTCACTACCACACTACAGAAGGTTAACCTTTCACTACCACACTACAGAAGGTTAACCTTTCACTACCACACTACAGAAGCTTAACCTTTCACTACCGCACGACAGAAGGTTAACCTTTCACTACCACACTACAGAAGGTTAACACTTTCACTACCGCACGACAGAAGGTTAACCTTTCACTACCACACTACAGAAGGTTAACACTTTCACTACCACACTACAGACGGTTAACCTCCTTAGGGAAATGAGGCACGGCAGCATGAAGTTAAAAAGCAGCGTTGCAGGTAAAATGATACATGTATGGGGGGAACGTGTATAAAAAGGGAGTAATAATAATCTGAAAAATAATAAGATAATAATAATAATAATTTCTTGGATTTATATAGCACCTTTCAGGAGACCCAAGGCGCTTAACAGGGGGGCAGCTAATGGGAAGGGATCAGGGGAACAACAACAAAGTAAAAGAAAAAGAAAAAGAGGGAAATCAATAGGGCTGTCTTAAATACTTCGAAGCTTCGTTCGATGGGCATGGGATTCGAATATGAAAATAAAATACGATTATGTAAAAAATAATAATAATAATAATCTTTTTAGCAAAATCAACTCTGCCTCTCTTTGTAACTCTTTCAGTGCCACTCACGAGATTTCTCTGGTTTTTTTATAGGTGGTTGCGTGCCACTCACGAGATTTCTCGGAATTATTATTATTATAATTTTTTTTGCGATCTGAAAAATTATTGCATCACCCGAGCCTACCCGAGTATAGCCGAGCTGCGCCGGTGATCACTGTGGAAAAAAGCGCCCCCTGTCGTCTCCCAGATGACATAAGTGATTTTGGAATGGACTCAATGAAAATGAATGGGGAAAAAAATCCGGTACTCCACATTTTCCAGTCCACTGATGCAGCCGGGGTTACCACAGTTCATTCTGGAGCCTCAGATCCCCGCGGATCATGGAGATCTACAGTGTCGCGTTGGATCCATACACGTATCGATTTTTTCGAATGGTGATCAGGAATTGGAATATACGAGTTGGATACCATCTGATGTCAGGTAAGGACTCTATGTTATCAGTGGTAGGATAATCGGAGTAAGTTTGATGAAGTTATAAGCTGTTTTGTGAAATGTCTTCTTTCGGTTTCACTGTAAAAGTCTGTGAGGAAATCAACGGAGCGATTATCAGTGCGCGGCCGTAATGTGCTTGCGTGCACGTATAATATTGATCATCTAGCGTTTATTTGAAAACGATTCATAAAAAGGCCGACGAATATCAACGTTGTGGAATATTCCACTAAAAGACGATTTTCATAGAATGCTCCAGAATGAGCTGTTTTTTATATCAAAACGGGGGCTTTTCTAACTGCTCTGAAACGGAAACGACGCGATAAAAAAACAATCTGCCTTCACAGCACTGACTGGAAAATAGTCTTTGATAATGCGATGGGCAGATTAGACACATAGCCATAATTTAAAACATAGATTAGGCGATATTAACGTTAACATTGGCGCCGATGGTGGCATTCAAGCGGTAAAACGGAAAACCAGGCATGGCACTGATGAGGTCGGACTCGGCACTGACAGATTTGTGTTCATTGTGCTGCTTTTATAAAGCCTCAAATGACGGCTTACAATATTCCATGGAAGCAAAGTGTTTAGTTTGTCTAAGATTTAAAAAGGTTTAAACTTTACAGCACTGACAACGTTGAACAAAGTGCTGTACAAGTCCTGCAACATAAAAAAAATAATAATAATAATTCTTTAAAAAAAAATTATTTCGAAGCTTCGAATTAAAATCGAATCTCGGCCCTGAAGCTTCGAATTCCAAAATAAAATCGAATGTCAGCCCTAGAAATCAGGCAGAGTTATTTATAAATTTGGTGAAGAGGTGAGTTTTGAGTTGGGATTTGAAGGAGTGCAGGGATGTAGCGTTGCGGATGTTTGGAGGGAGGGAGTTCCAGAGGGTGGGTGCGGCAACAGAGAAGGCTCTGGGACAGACAGTGCGCAAGATAGAGATATATTATATATATAGATATAATAATATAAACATAATGAGCAGCAATGTATTCAGGTGTAGACTGTGCAAATGGGCTGATTATCTATGCAATATGTGCAGTTAATTATAGACTATATAAACTAGGGATGCACCGATTCCTATATCCGATACCAGGCTAAAATGAAATATCGGTATCGGAGAATAATATCCCCGATACTCAAATCTGATACCAAGAAACGTGTCTTAACGTGTCAGAAATCTATGCAAAGTGAGTTGATTTGCTGCATTTCTGATGCATAGAAAGAATGTTAGCTCTCTATAATGGAGAAAAATGGATCATATCTCAATTATTTTTGTCAAATGAATCCAAAATGGCGGTCCAAGTCTATACGGTTATGTAAAAGTAACGGATCGGTACTCCGTTTCGGCCAATATTGAAAGTTCAGGACGGTATTGGCAGCGAAAAGGTGGTATCGGTGCATCACTAATGTAAACCAATCAAAACAATAGAGACCGGTGCTGTGTGGATGCTGTCTCCAGATAAGGGATGATAATACAGAACTAAACTAAAGTCTGGCCATTGCAATCTTGCCAGCATTATATGGGTTGGTAGTGCAAATAACACTGAGAATGTACAGTTAAGAGAAGGGTGTGCAAATGTCCATAATCACAGTCTATGCACACAGCGACCAGCAGCCTCTCCAGTTGGCTGAAGCTGAGAGTTGGATGTATTATGATGGCAATGGCCGTACCTTAGTACACTGATAATAATAATACAATCCGCAGGCGGCTGGGTGGCGTAGCGGCGATTGCGCTCGTCACCAATGCAAGAGACTCCGGTATCGAATCCCAGTCTCAGCGTTGCCTTCGGCTTGGGCCGGCCGTCGTACCGGCTCATTTGGCAGAGTCAGCGGGTGGAAGTCGATGGGTGGGGATTTGGACGTTGTGGACAGCGACCCCTACAGGTCGGTTGGGAGACGCCTGCACAGCAGAGACAGGAAATGGCGGGGGTAGTGTGAGCCTCCCACGCGTTACACCTCGCCACTGAGAGTCCGCGCTGGCAGGCGGAAAGATGTGACAGGCTGCCTCCTCGTGTGCCGGAGGGAACAGGTGATGCAAGGCTTCTATCCTCTCTACAACCGACCAGTGGGGGGCATAGTCGAGCAATGTTCAAGACAGGGGAGGGGAGAATTGGATACACGAAATTGGGATGGGAGAAAAATAGAAAATAAGGAGAAAAAGTGGATAAAAAAAATTCAAATACAATCCGCACACTGTTAAAGTCCCCATGAAACGGCTAGCAGAATTCAATTTGATTCCACATAGGCCTATGTATGTGTTTCCTGTAAGAACAGGAAGCTAGGGAGGGACTTGTCGTGGGCATTGGTTGGCATTCATAGTAGCCAATAGTGCAGAATTGCATTACTGTCGACCCATTAGCTAGCAAGCTAATGTTAGCAACATAGGTTAGCAATAGGGATGTTCGATATTGGCTCTTTTACCGATATCCGATATACCGATATTGTCCAACTCTTAATTTCCGATACCAATATATGCGAGGTTCCCCCCCCCCCCCCCCCCCCCCCCCAAAAGAAATTAACATTACATATCTCTTGTCGTGGAATTAACACATTATGCATAGGCCTACTTTTGACAATAAATCAAATAAGAATTTGTTCTTACTTGCTTGCCTGGGTAAATAAAGGTTAAATAAATGTAAAACAAAAAATAATAATCTTTTTCTTTTTGTGAAAACCGATACCGATAATTTCCGATATTACATTTGAATGCCAATATCGGCAGGCCGGTAATATTGGACATCCCTAGTTAGCAACATTACGCAACAATAGTAACGTTAGCTAGCGATTTAGTCAAAGAGTGCTGTAAATGTCATTCTAGAAAGCATTTCATTGGACGCAAGATTAGTATACGCCCCCGTGTGCTGGATGACTCGTCAAATTTATTTTTACATTTTCCAGGGAATTACAAACATCTATCTTCGGAAACCTTCGTCAGGATCCACTTCATATACCCGGCGGTCTGTTCCGGTGGTTTTCAAAAGCTGACCCTGGGTCTGTTTGCTGAAGAACAGCGTCTACCTTCCAGTAGTGGGTCTGGAGGGGCTGAGTGAGAGCGTCGGGGGTGCGGCTGGGGGGAAGAGGCAGGGTGCGGGGGGGCAGGCTTCACAGCTCGTCAGGCGTGTTTGCTGGATGAGTTGCTCCGCCGTGACAAGCCCAAAAGGACAAATTAGGTCAAACGGTGACACGGGAGAAATACAGAGGAGAAAGAAAAAAAAATACCACATTACACGAAGAGTTAAATGTTTCATCTTTTTTTGTTTTGTTTTCCCTCCCGTTCCCGCCGCCACCGCCGTCGGTTGGAATGCGCCCCTCGCCGACGAGCGCTGGCACTATTGCTCGTCGTCACACCGGCACACGTTTGGGAGAAGGGTAGTGTGTGGAGCCTGACAGTTTCACGCATGACTGGAGTCATATTCTGTATGTGGTTATAGCTCTGTGTGCGAGGAGAGGGGGAGAGACAGTGTCATGCACACAAGGTCAGTGTTACAGGTGGGGGGGGAAAGGTTTTTGTTGTCAGGAGGATGGAGGGGGGGGGGGGGGGGGAACACGGTTATCCATGTGGAGGAGAGAGAGAGAGAGTCTTCCAGAGGTATATTAACATGAAATGGATTCATTTTGACATGTGTTTATGTTTCTACCTCTATTTCTGTTATTAGAGAGTATTGCATCTGACTCCGGGGCAAGTTGTCAGTCATACTTTATGTTGTGTGTGATAGTTATGTAAGTCTACATATGTAGGACTAGGGTTGTTGTTTTTTTTGTGTGTAGTCTACACACTGATGGTTCTCACACTTTCTCATATCAAGGACCCCTAAATGTATGTGTAATTGGCCAAGGCCCCCCATCTGAGACGGTTATGTCCCAAGGCCCCCCATCTGATGAGATTATGTCCCAAGGCCCCCATCTGAGACGGTTATGTCCCAATCCATAATTCCACAACTGTCTCTACTGTACATGGAGAGATAAAAGAAAAGGAGAGAGCATTGAATAGTCACTTGTATACACTGTTATAGGGCTGTACCGAATGTAGTTTTTTACATTCGAAGCTTCTATTGAAGTATTCGAATGAAGCTTCGAATGGCTGTCGTCATATTTTATGACGTAATCAAAAACATATATTATTATAATTTTTTTTTTATATCTTCAAACTAAATCCTCAATTTGAATAAAGTGATTAAACTCGTCAGTTTGGTCAACATAAAAGGGAACGGTTGGTACGAAAGTGATGGTGACGTCTTGATGGAGCGCCGAGCGGATGCAGACAGGCTACATCATTTATGATACATCTTTTATTAAGATTTTTATGACAAGTCATATACTATAATAGTATAATACTATTGCGGCTGGGTGGCGCAGCGGTCTGAGCGCTCGTCACCAACGCGTGAGACACCGTTATCGAATCCGGCTGTCAGCGTTGCCTCCGGCTTGGGCCGGCCGTCATACTGACTCAATTGGAGTCAGCGGGAGGGGAGTCGATGGGTGGTAATCTGGTCGTTGTAAACAGCGACTCAGGGCGCCTGCACAGCAAGAACAGGAGATGTCGAGGGTAGTGCGAGCCTCCCACACGTTATACACAGAAAAAGATGGATAAAAAGTGGATCACATTTTTTTTGTATAATATTAGTATAGCCTAATCTTTATCTGCAACTGTGAAAAAAAAAACATTGGTTTAAACAGAATGAAACGTCACTCACCCACTTTAGCTTCAAAATCATTCAAAATCTGTCTTGTCCTGCTAACAGATCTAAAACCAGGTCTCTTCAATGCATCCCCGTTTAGATGGTATGGTGTAGTGTAGGGATGGGCATTTTTAAGAAGAATCCAGATCGATTGATCGCGTGCTATACTCGAGTGATCGCGTATTACAAAAATAAAATAAAAAATTGAATATTTTCTTTTTTATTTATACATTTTTTACTTAATTTTGTTCATTCACGTATATGTTTAAGGAAACCAACAAACAGTTATAATCTTACACATATGTGAAACATATATGTAAAAAAATATATATATATATATTTAAAATATATTTTTTTTTCATAAAAATTATTAATAATTTAAGATCGATTTTTCTCATAGCTACGAGTAATCGATCATCCCTAGTGTAGTGTGGACTCTTCCATCATGAAGTCCTTGCAGTACAGTGTAGAATATATCTGCTGGCTGTTGTTGTCGCATCTCTGGGTATAATTTGTGTGACGTACAGCTAACGGAGATATGCTACGTTTGGCCTGATGGTGGCGCTAGGGAAAAGGTCATGGGGTCACCAAAATCATTAGTTGTCCTCCACAAAAGCGGCCTGTATTAGCAATAGCTCAGATTAACCATACCGAATAGATTCATACATGTGCAAATGAAGGTCCAGGAGGAGTGAGTATGTTTTCTAACGACCGTACGCTAGGATCCATATTTACACAATGAGGACACTAAAGCATTATTTCATCTTTTGATTGATTGAAGTTTATTTCAAATATGCAACAACAACAAACAAACAACAAGTACATATAGCATACGTACATATATAGCCTTAAGCCATTCAAATATATAAATGTATAACAGAAACACAAAAGTCTAACTAAATTTTGTCATTACATATTTTAAAAGGAGTGGGAAGAAGTATACACTTATTAATTTAGAAACTACCTTCTCCCTTTATGGGCAGACTTATTTTTTTTTTTAAGATTTATTTTAGCATTTGTACAGCTTTTACTGGCCATACAAGACCGACAGAGCAGAGGGAGAACAGGAGAGGATGTGGGGAAGACATGTGACAAATCAGCCCGGGAGCGGGAGGCGAACCCTGGAGCGGGAGGAGCGGGAGGCGAACCCGGGAGCGGGAGGCGAACCCAGGAGCGGGAGGCGAACCCGGGAGCGGGAGGCGAACCCAGGAGCGGTAGGCGAACCCGGGAGCGGGAGGCGAACCCAGGAGCGGGAGGCGAACCCGGGAGCGGGAGGCGAACCCAGGAGCGGGAGGCGAACCCTGGAGCGGTAGGCGAACCCAGGAGCGGGAGGCGAACCCGGGAGCGGGAGGCGAACCCAGGAGCGGGAGGCGAACCCAGGAGCGGGAGGCGAACCCGGGAGCGGGAGGCGAACCCGGAAGCGGGAGGCGAACCCGGGAGCGGGAGGCGAACCCAGGAGTGGGAGGCGAACCCGGGAGCGGGAGGCGAACCCGGGAGCGGGAGGCGAACCCGGGAGCGGGAGGCGAACCCGGGAGCGGGAGGCGAACCCAGGGTGGCCGTGGAGGTGTGCGAGGCACTATGCGGTGCGCCACTGGGGCGCCCTATGGGCAGACTTATAATGAATAATACAAATAAATTTAGTTAACCAAAAATGTTTGATGAATTACTTATTAGCATTAGCCACTTTGATGAACAAAACTGTAAGGTTACCCTGTATAGCTTTATCTTCACAACTGACAGGGGCTTGTGTCACTAAAACATGAGCTATCAAATACTATACATGGGGACAGCCACCCAGAGGACTCGGTCCTCATGAGATCAGCCATGCGTGCTGATGATACAGGCCAGTGGCTCTCTGACTGAAGCTGCTAGGATGTCTGGAGGTGCCAGGAAACCACCTTGTCCACTTGATGCCATGCAATGACTCTTTCCTCTTGCTGTGCCGTCGTGTGTTTCTCTCACATAAAGGATTGTGCTTTCATGCATCTCAGGTGCCTGTTTGGATGCTGCTGTTCGCTTCATGGTGAGAGGCGGCTTTCTTTAGTATATCTCACTGTTTTTGGTGGCGCCAGGCGAATAACCGAAGAAATACTGTTAGAAATACTCGTTCAACAAAATGTATCGAAATAATTTATTAGAATTGCAGGTTAAAATAAATATAAATAAATATTTGATTTGTTTTACTTGGCTTTTTTCATGGCAATGAATGAATGAATGAATAAATAAATAAATGCAGGAGATGGCAATGTGACTGCAGAGCAACACACAACTAAATGTATTCTGATCAAACTGTACACACTTCTCCCGTGAGGGTCCATGAGAAACACATTACTCCTGTTTTCTGTGCGTTTTTTCCAAAATGTTATTGTGTCTGGTGGTCATACTTGTTCGGCCTACCAACTTCCTGTATGATTTCATTTAATTTCATTTCAAATCTTTATTTAAACTCGAAAGGCTTTGATTGATTGAAAACTTTATTAACAGATTGCAGAATGGGTACAATACAGTACAGCTCAATACAAACTAAGAGGATAAAGACCAGAAAAAGATTTTCGTCTTGTTTACATCAGGGTCCTCCTCCCTTTTCAATTCATCAAGATCAAGAAACAAGATCAAGGCAACAGAGGTGAGACAAAAGTAAGGATAACAAATAAATGAAAACACTTACAACTTGATTGGCAATGGTTGAAGATGAAGTGTTTTAATTCTGCAACAGAGGGGAGAATCTCAAGCTTCATGGTTGGAGTTTATTCCATGAGCTAGAGCGCCGTCATAACAATATGCAGATTTACCCTGTTCTGAGCAAACTCAGGGGACCTCAAGAACCAGCCACTCACTATGATTCACCCAAAGATGTTGGTTCCTAGATGCCACACAATTTCACAACATCATAAGCATCATGAACATCATGATAGGAGGAGTAAGTAGTGTATTTTTTCGAACCAAACAAAATGGCTGCTATATTGCTTTTTACGTATCACTTTGACATTAATAACCTAGCTAGGTTATCAAAAAGAAACAACATATCTCAAATGTAAGTGTGGTAGACATCTGTCTCTCCCTCCCTCCAATACACTCCCACAGCCTCTCTGTGTGATCTCCTATCCCTCCTTCCTGTCTCACCCTCCTCCCTCCTTCTACCTTCACCACCCACTTCCTGTCTCACCCTCCTCCCTCCTTCTACCTTCACCACCCACTTCCTGTCTCCCCCTCCTCCCTCCTTCTACCTTCACCACCCACTTCCTGTCTCCCCCTCCTCCCTCCTTCTACCTTCACCACCCACTTCCTGTCTCACCCTCCTCCCTCCTTCTACCTTCACCACCCACTTCCTGTCTCCCCCTCCTCCCTCCTTCTACCTTCACCACCCACTTCCTGTCTCCCCCTCCTCCCTCCTTCTACCTTCACCACCCACTTCCTGTCTCCCCCTCCTCCCTCCTTCTACCTTCACCACCCACTTCCTGTCTCCCCCTCCTCCCTCCTTCTACCTTCACCACCCACTTCCTGTCTCCCCCTCCTTCTACCTTCACCCACTTCCTGTCTCCTCCCTCCTTCTACCTTTACCCCACTTCCTGTCTCACCCCTCCTCCCTCCTACCTTTACCCCACTTCCTGTCTCACCCCTCCTCCCTCCTACCTTTACCCCACTTCCTGTCTCACCCCTCCTCCCTCCTACCTTTACCCCACTTCCTGTCTCACCCCTCCTCCCTCCTACCTTTACCACCCCATAACAACCGAACCATTTGGAAATCGGTTGAAAATTTAGTAAGCTATGGTTATTTCAATAGTACATGCACTACAGACATTCATGTTATGAGTGGGCGTGCTGCCTGTGGCAAGATGGCCGCCATGTGGCAACGTCGGTCTCCATTGGCCAACAGTGTGGGTGAGTCATCTAGCCCTTATATATATCTACGTCTATGCCTATCCCCACTGCGTAATTATTTAAGGTAACCAACTTGCGTCTAGCCACGCCCCCGCGACGACGCCGCGGAGCTCTGCCGCGGCAGCATTATGTAGCCGTAATTCCCCCTCTTTTTTTTTTATCCACTTTTTCTCCCATTTTTTTCCATATTTTTCTCCCATCCCAATTTCGTATCATCCAATTCAACCCTCCCCTGTCACGAACGCTGTTTCTTGCCTCCCACAAGCCGGCTGCAATGTGTACTAAGTCATACATAGCACAAGTCCCCTCCGGTACTTGAGGTAACAGCAGTCGCATCTTTTCACCTGCGCAGCTCGATCTCTCAGTGGCGAGGAGTAACGCGTGGGAGGCTCACGCTGCCCCCGACACTTCCTGATTCTACTGCGCAGGCGCACCAACCGACCTGTAGGAGTCGCTGTCCACAACGCCCGATCCCCACCCATCAGTTTCCCACCCTCTAATACGGCCAATGTGTATTAGTACGGACGACCAGCTAAACTGAAAGCAAATGTGGAGCGCTGGGCTCGAACAGGCAAGCCCAGCGTCTCCAGATTTCGTGGCGAGCGCCTTGCCCACTAAGCCACGTAGCCGCCTGTAATTCCCCCTCTTTTAACATCGACGGCTAGCTCAACTGGTTCGCTGCCTTGCTGTGGATCCTGCGGTGCGTTGGTGACAAGTTCGATTCCCTTCAATTTCTTCTTCTTTTTTTTTTTTTCTTCCTGCATTCTTTCGCCGGTTAAGTTTAGGCATTGTTTCGGAGTTGGTTAAGGTTAGGGTTAAGTTTAGGCATTGTTTTGGAGTTGGTTAAGGTTATAAGGGTTAAGTTTAGGCGCTGTTTCGGAGTTGGTTAAGGTTAGAGTTTGTCTTAGAGCATGGCAATATTCTTTCGGAGTTGGTTAAGGTTAGGGTTAAGGTTAGAAATTGTTTTCGGAGTTGGTTAAGGTTAGAAGGGTTAAGTTTAGGCGCTGTTTCGGAGTTGGTTAAGGTTAGAGTTTGTTGCAGAGAATGGCAATAGACAGCCTATTTCCGCGCTGCAGCTCTCTCGCGCTGCCGCGGTCACATGGGCATAGTGGCCAATCAGAGAAACGCTGAACACAAGTTGGTTGCCTAAAATATTCACGCATCCCCATTCCCCCTGTCTCATTCCCACCTATTACCAGGTTAACCCCGCCCCTTTGGTCATGTATAAATATCCAGTGTTATTCTGGGAGCCACTTCCGTGGCCTCCGGGCCAGGACTTCCGGTTGGTGTCTTCTGAAGCCAACTCCTGTTATTAACCTAATAAACTTGTAACAACCAACTATTGACAAGCGAGTTATTTTCTCCGGCATCCAGGACATTATCACGATCGGACAAGTGTTTGAGGAGGAGCAAATGTTTTGAGTGGCTTTTGAGAATAGCGCCGCCATTGAGAACATAGATATATATAAAGACTAGATGGCGCAAGGCGGAGTGTCCCGCGTAGTTCACCGTTGGCCATCTTGCTTCAGTGGACTACTGCTTTAAAGGGGAACTCCACTTTTTTTGGAAATTAGCTTATTTAACATCTTCCCTGGAGTTAGACAAGAAGATGCATACCTTTTTTGTCTCTGTGCGTGCATTTTAGCTTTGGGAATAGACGCTCCGTTAGCATAGCTTAGCTTCATCACTGGAAGTGAGGCAGGACAGTAGCCTTACAGTGCCTTACAGTGTATTGCAAGGTCTGACATTGACCAAACTTGATATGCATGACCTTGGTGGGCTCTAGGTCAACTCCTGAAAAGGGGGTCAATGTCAGACTTTGCAATCAAAAGTTAGGGGGCTAATAACCCTTGCCATAATTTCAGTGCGCCCCCTAACTTTTGATTGCAAGGTCTGACATTGACCCCCTTTTCAGGAGTTGACCTAGAGCCCACCAAGGTCATGCATATCAAGTTTGGTCAATGTCAGACCTTGCAATACACTGTAAGGCACTGTAAGGCTACTGTCCTGCCTCACTTCCAGTGATGAAGCTAAGCTATGCTAACGGAGCGTCTATTCCCAAAGCTAAAATGCACGCACAGAGACAAAAAAGGTATGTATCTTCTTGTCTAACTCCAGGGAAGATGTTAAATAAGCTAATTTCCAAAAAAAGTGGAGTTCCCCTTTAAGGTGAGTGATCTGCACAAACAAAAATACCCTTAACTCGCTGAAATCTTGACGGATTTACAAACGGTTTGGTTTATTACAAACGTGGCTATGATTCTTGCTTGGAAGAATTTTTATTAAAAAAAAATTCATATGAAAGTCCATTACAAGTATGCAGTATGATAACTACATCTCTGACGTTTTTTAACAAACCAAACGGTTGAAAATTTAGCAAGCTATGGTTATTTCAATAGTACATGCACTATAGACATTCATGTTATGAGTGGGCGTGCTACCCTGTAGCAAGATGGCCGCCATGTGGCAAACGTCGGTCTATGTTGGCCAGCAGCGCAGGTGAGTCATCTAGTCTTTACATATATCTATGGTTTGGCCTGTCAATTTCATGAGTTAGAAATGCAAAGATGCCACACAGCAGGTTTCTGGGAAATCCGGTCACCAGCCAAGGAGGAGAGGAAAACAATGATTTTCAAAATAAAAGTTTGAAATTTTGAATTGATCTGCTGTGATGGACTTCATATGTGCTTATGGCAAATGTATGTTGTCCAGCAGTAGCTATACAGTACATCTCTGTGCAGCCACAACAGCATCCCGGCTTGCTAGCGCACATCTGGTTTAGCATAGGCTTCATGACTCTACAGCTAATGGACCAAGAGACACGCTCATTTTAAAATTAAATGTTTGGCCTGATGGTGGCGCTATAGAGGGAATTAGGTCACTAAATGTGTTACTAAATGTGTGGATAGGACACATAGTCCTCTAGACCTTCATAAGACAAATCAGCGCTATGGGCCGGCCACAGTCACCATAGACACCCACTACGGAATAGTAATGAAGACTGGCACTCAAAGAGCCATTAATCATTCATATTTAAGAGAAGACCATGTAGGCTGAGGAGCCTCATTATAATACTGAGTGATCCTGGTAGACCTACTGTGGCCTACTATAGTAGCTCTTGCTCTTGCTTTTTATATATATATATATATAAAGTAAATGGAAATCAAAGTCATCTCGAAAGTCATGGAGAAAATAGTCTACGAACAGGTCGAAAAGTACCTGGCGGAAAAAAACCTAATCTACGAATTCCAATCTGGCTTCAGAACGTCCCACTCCACTGACACATGCCTCCTCTATTTGAACGACCACATCAAACAAGAGGTGGACGCTGGCAAATACTGCGGCATGGTCATGCTGGACCTACAAAAGGCCTTCGACACTGTCAATCACTCCATTCTAATGGACAAGCTAAAAGCAATTGGTTTTGATAGCCTATCAGTGAGCTGGATGCAATCCTACCTGGAGGGGAGAGAACAGATGGTAGAGGTAAACGGTACTCTATCCCCCCCCCCTCACAGTGAGCTGTGGTGTTCCACAAGGAAGCATACTAGGACCGCTACTCTTCCTAATTTATGCAAATGACATGTCGTCAGCCTGTGACTGCAACTTGTTCCTGTTTGCGGACGACTCAGCCCTGCTGGTCTCTGACAAGAACAAATTGCAGGTTGAAAAAACCCTCAGCACGGAACTAGGCAAAATCTGCATATGGCTCGCTGATAACAAACTATCATTACACATGGGCAAAACAGAGTCCATTCTCTTCGGTTCAAATAACAAACTCAGCAAGACCGACGGTTTCTCAGTTACAGTGGGTGACAATATTGTCACAAGGAAAGACGAAATTACCTACCTGGGTTCCATCCTAGAAGCAAATCTTTCCTGTGACAAAATGGCATCCAATGTAATAAAAAAAGTCAACCAACGAACTAGATTCTTGTACCGGATCTCCTCTCTGGTAAACAAGAATACCCTGAAGACTCTGGCAGGAGCACTCATTCAAGGGTACTATGACTATGCGTGCACCTCATGGTACCAAAGCACCTCAAAGGCGCTTAAAACAAAATTACAAACATCACAAAACAAACTGGTCAGACTACTACTTGACCTGAACCCCAGAACCCACCTCACCCCTGCCCACTTTGCCAACCTAGGATGGCTTAGAGTAGACGACAGAGTACAGCAACTTGCAATGGGCCTGGTCTACAAGATACACTATACGACCGGGGTGCCCATGTACATGTCAAAATACTTCCCAAAGGTCAGTGAATACCACAACCACTACACCAGAGGAAGCTCAACAAATCATGTGAAACCCAGATTCGGCTCAAACAAGGGACTAAACACGTTCCGCAATTATGCCACAACAATGTGGAACGCCCTACCCAAAGCTGTAAAGGAATGTGAATCCCTGCCCACATTCAAAACCGCCCTTAAAGAGCACCTACGGGAGGCTGCAATTCGAAACTGGCCACCGTAAATGCCCAAAACCCCCACCACCTCCTAATAGACAGTCTCCTCCCCACCGCATGTATATATTCCCTCCCCGCCGTATGTATATTTCCCTCCCACCCACCCACCCCCTCCTAATGTACAGTCCCCTCCCCATCATATGTATATACTCTGTCAGGATCTAGGGGTAACAGTACTGTATATTTGAATACCGCCTATGTCACAAATGTATCAGTACTAAATACCTATATGTCCCTATGCCATAAATGTCATGTATGTTGTGTATGTCATAAATGTCTATATGAATTGAAAATGGGGGACCCTGATGGAAACAAGACAAACGTCTTTCTCAGGTCTGCATCCCCTTAACAATTGTATGTAGTGAGCCGTACTGTATTGTACCCATTCTGCAATCTGTTAAATAAAGTTTTCATTCATTCATTCATTCAGATCCTTGGTTGATTGTCAACCTAATCCAAATTGAATCCAAATCAGCTAAGAAAGGAATTAGTTATATGACTGTGACGGGCAAACACTCACAGACATGGGTTACTGCAGTGTCCCCTTCGTATGCAGGTGTAACACTGGACAGTGCTGAGACTCAAACAGAAAGGAAACTTTAAGTGTCTTCACAAATTGTGTCTCTAATCATATGCATTCTAAATTAAAATAAACTTTTTTTTTCAGAGGTTCTTTGTGATTTAAATGGTGCTTTATTGAACTATTAACATGTCTGGAACCATTTGAGTCAAATTGCTCTTTGAGTGGTTCTGTGGTTGTTGATCACGGTACTATAATGGTCCTGTATAAAGAACCATCTGTGGTGCTTCATTGTATTACTGCACTGGTGCTGTTTAGAACAATTATGGGTTCCATACGTACATATATATATTCTACGTACCAGCAGTGGCGAATCCTTGTGGAAGCCAACGGAAGCCATGCCTCCCTATAAATTCATATCAAATTATGAAATATGAAAAAAAAAAAATTAAATATAATTTTTTTTTAATATAGTTTACATTCTTTTTCATCTGTGCATCTGTGTGTTTTTTTTTTTTTTTAATGTCTCCCTCTTCTCCTTCTCACTCCCTCTAACACACTGTCAGACTGTGCTCACTACTGCAGCTAGTATAGGAGAGAGGCAGTGGGTAGGTCTCTTTCTCCAGGCTTCCAGCATTATAGAGTGAGTCCAAACTCCAAATCCGATCCTAGCCAATCAGATTCGAGCTGACTGCCACTGTGCCACACCCTAAAAGTTTAAAACGGAGCTGGGAGGAAGACGTTCAGCATATTTTCCACCTGGAGGCGGGGCAGGTCAGAAGTTCACGTTTCCACCTGACTACCTAACGTGACATCCCATTAGTACTGAGGACCAGCAGAGCACACCACTGTGGATATTATGATTTAACAAATCTATCTGGCAAGAGGAGGACCACATTATTGACCAGGTAAGAATTGAGCAGCCTGACTAAGGACTAACTAACGTTATCAGGCAAGCTTGTATACCCTTTCATGACTGCAATGCAAGCCAGGGGCTGGAATACGCAGTCACTTATTCCTCCGTAGTAGCCAGGTTAATGTGCACCATCAAGCACTGCTTAAAAGCTAGCGGTGGGTCCAAAATATATCGGATATAAATGTCAAAGGTACCCAGCGTTCCATTAGGGTTTCACACACAGATGCGGCGGGGTTTGAAAGCTCGGCGTTGCTAATAAACATTTTAAATCATTTTTATAAACGAGTAAAACTGAGGCTGAAATGACTGCTTCCGCATTTTACAGTAGGAGCGCTCTGATGGCTGGGCGCGCGGCGCAACAGACACGTGAATGAATGAATGAATGAATGAATGAAAACTTTATTTAACAGATTGCAGAATGGGTACAATACAGTATGGCTCAATACACACAATTGTTAAGGGGATGCAGACCAGAGAAATACGTTTGTCTTGTCACGTTTGTCTAATAGACAGTCATATTCTCTCCCGGTGTTCTGCGGAATCCTACTCCCTCCTCGAAAACAACACCGGCCGTATGTAGATTTCTCTCCCACCCACCCACCCCCTCCTAATGTACAGTCCCCTCCCCATCATATGTATATACTCTGTCAGGATCTAGGGGTAACAGTACTGTATATTTGATGTCATGATGTCTTGTATGTCATAAATGTCACTAGTATGAATTGAAAATGGGGGACCCTGATGTAAACAAGACAAACGTCTTTCTCTGGTCTGCATCCCCTTATACAATTGTGTGTATTGAGCCGTACTGTATTGTACCCATTCTGCAATCTGTTAAGAAAGTTTGACTGGCCGCCGAGCCATACTGTAGTGTACATGACTACTTGACTTAAAAAAAAATATATATTTATAAAAATATTTAATAAATTTTTTTTAATAATTTTTTTTGGCTTCCCCTGTTATTTTACCCACGCGACGCCACTGCGTACCAGTAGAAAAAACATTGATAGATTGTTGGTGTAACGGTCAAAGCCAATGGCGATTTAGATTTGAATCCTGTTTAATATCTCACTGTTGAGTCCTTCGCCATACTATTTATATATAGTAGTAAATAGGAATAAACAGCCATTAGGTTCTACGATGGTGCTGTGTCATTACCTGGATCCACACTTTAGTTCACAAATATAGTATTTGCTCGATAAACATGCATTGCATTTGAATTGAGCAATTGACCTATATCTCAACTGCCTTCTTTTCTTGATCCTCCAGGGCTGGCCAGGTTTCCCACTGATGTCATCCACGCATTGCACTCTGGTTGAACTTTAACCCTTTCACGACCACACTACAGAAGGTTAACCCTTTCACTACCACACTACAGACGGTGGTAGTGAAAGGGTTAACCTTCTGTAGTGTGGTTGTGAAAGGGGTAACCCTTTGTCGTGTGGCAGTGAAAGGGTTAACCTTCTGTATTGTCGCAGTGAAAGGGTTAAGATGTGTGGGCTGCGTGCTGTAACTCTGTAAGTAAGCAAGTGAGCAAGTCTTTGCTGCTGTGATTAGTCAGGAGAGATCTAGGCTTGGGGATCAAAATGCCATTGGTCCAGGGCAAGATCCCATCACTGATTATTCAGGAAAAGCGTGTCCCAAACACATCCAGGCAAGAACCCACAAATCACTGAATTCAAAATATCAAAAGAAAAATGTTGACAATGTTAAGTGCTTAGAGAGTGTGTGATGTTTCACTGTCGTTAAGCATGTTTTGATGGATGAAGGGAAAGCCATACGATTGGACGATCAGGAGATCTTGTGACGTCTCGTGGGTCGTAAGCAGGTCTTCCTGTACTGAGGCCCTATCTGAGGCCCTATCTGAGGCCCTATCTGAGGCCCTATCTGAGGCCCTATCTGAGGCCCTGTCTGAGGCCCTATCTGAGGCCCTATCTGAGGCCCTGTCTGAGGCCCTATCCGAGGCCCTGTCTGAGGCCCTATCTGAGGCCCTGTCTGAGGCCCTATCTGAGGCCCTATCTGAGGCCCTATCTGAGGCCCTATCTGAGGCCCTGTCTGAGGCCCTATCCGAGGCCCTATCTGAGACCCTATCCGAGGCCCTATCTGAGGCCCTATCTGAGGCCCTATCTGAGGCCCTATCTGAGGCCCTATCTGAGGCCCTATCTGAGGCCCTATCTGAGGCCCTATCTGAGGCCCTATCCGAGGCCCTATCTGAGGCCCTATCTGAGGCCCTATCTGAGGCCCTATCCGAGGCCCTATCTGAGGCCCTATCTGAGGCCCTATCTGAGGCCCTATCTGAGGCCCTATCCGAGGCCCTATCTGAGGCCCTATCTGAGGCCCTATCCGAGGCCCTGTCTGAGGCCCTATCCGAGGCCCTATCCGAGGCCTCACACCGCAGCACTAAGCTGTTGAAGCACAAGTCGTATGACGAAGGGAACAAACATTTTTGTAAGTGGAAATGTATCCTACTATCACTGAAAATATATATATATTTTTTTTAAAACCTCAAATAAGTATCTTATTACAAATGATGCGTTTTTCACAACTTACAAAAGGAAGTACAAAAATTATGAAATTATGTACAGTATTTCAAAGACATGCAGTGGAAACGCTGCCTATCTCGGCACAAGTCAAACAACTCACACACACACACACACACGTGCACGCGCGCGGCACATGGCACTTTAGTGGATCGCCTCTGTTGAAAATGGCCTTATCCAGATGACACCTCTGAGTGTGCAATTATCAACTTCTGTTTGCTTGTGTGTGTGTGTGTGTGTGTGTGTGTGTGTGTGTGTGTGTGTGTGTGTGTGTGTGTGTGTGTGTGTGTGTGTGTGTGTGTGTGTGTGTGTGTGTGTGTGTGTGTGTGTGTGTGTGTGTGTGTATATGTGCGTTTAGATTTCCAGGCCACAGGCCCATCGTGTCACTCTGACCCAACGGAGAGCAAACAAACCGCACTATAAGCATCGTACTGTCTGATAAAGAGCAGCTCTGACTGAGGATCACATGTATACCTGTGCACCTTTACCTGTGCACCTTTATACCTGTGCACCTTTATACCTGTGCACCTTTATACCTGTGCACCTCCGTGTGTTATTTAAACTTCCACTAATTGCCGTCATTCTTGCCTTGTGAATAATACCGCTCTTAAAACCCCTCCATTATTTCTCTCATACACACAAACACTCTCTCTCTCTCACACATACACTCTCTTTAATTATTGATGTTTCTTCCCTGCCTCAACACACTTGTCTAGCCTGTTCTCGCCCCCCTCCCCCTCGCCCCCCCCCACCCCCATCCCTGCTCTCAGAACATGCATTCCTCCATCTTTGTGGCGCAGGAATTGTGGTGTGTTTTTTGCGATAGTTTCTAGTGAATAAGTCCAAGATCATTTTCTGCCTAATAATAGTCTGGTTTACATCCATTTACACCCTCCATGTAAAACCATCCATCATAAACACTTATGGTGGGACGGTCAGGCGACAACGGATCAACTTTTAATGACGGTGAAATATGGCGGCGATGGTGTCGGTGTTTATCTATATAGATAACACCCAGCTCTATGTGTTCTCTCTCTCTCACACACACACGCACACACGCGCACACACGCGCACTCACACACACACGCACAACCCTCCTGCTGAGGCAGCAAGTGAAGCAAAATAACGCACTCTGCCACATAATCACTCCTCTACCTCGCTTTCTCTCGCCACTGACTGCTTTATTCCTCTACGTTTTTTTCTCTCCTTCTCTCTCGCACCCCCTCCTCCTCTTCTTTCGTTCTGTGTTTCTCTCTTTTTTTTTCTTTTTTTCCCCCTTCTCCATACCATCGTAACTCTACCAAAACAAGGGCCAGTGGTGGTGAATTGCCTGACCTTTCCCATTGTGTGCTGTTGTTGTGCTGTGTGGTCTGGGTGGAGTTGGTTCAAGCCATGCATCAAGGGGGGGGGGGTTGTTATTTTGGACGCCTTGTTTGGTGGGAAATGGAAGCGTCGTCGTTCCACGGGAAAACCGTTCTCTCTTTCTTTCTTTCTTTCTTTCTCTCTCTCTCTCTTTCTTTTTTCATTTTTTTTTTTAACTTTGCACCTTTGGCTGTTTAGTGTTAAGATGCGTGTCTGTCCAGTCACTGAAGCCTGGTGAATCGTATCGGACACAACCTTAATCAGGCCAGAAGAGAGAGCGAGAGAGAGAGAGAGAGAGAGAGAGAGAGAGAGAGAGAGAGAGAGGGAGAGGTGGGGAAAAAAAGCTTTCACTAAGACACAATTTTACTGTACAAAATGTTTTATAGTTTTCACAAAATACATTTAGAAAGCTCCATTTTAAATAAAATTAAATTGAAATATTTAAGAGACAGCGTGTAGACGTTTTTTTTTTTTTTTTTTTATCTCAGAAGCATTGCTCAGACGTAAACCAGTATACGTGTCCATGTTCTACGTACACATTGAAATAAAAACGCATAAACTCAAAAGAGCATGACAGATGATGCTAGAAAACCCCTCCCATGGTCTTCAATTATAAATAAAGGACAGCCGGGTTAGACTGCAGTCTAACCAACTCTAAGCCAATGTAATAGAACAGAACTTGTTTACAAAATTTTGCAACACAAGACTAATATCTTAAAAAAAAAAAAAAAAAAAAACATTGTGTACTAGATGAAATACAAAGGCTTTGGTCTGTTTTACAATCAACAATGATTAATTCTGATATGTACTTGTAAACAACTGCCAAACACTTATGTTTAAAACTCTTGTCAAGCAATGTTTAATCATAATTATAGGAATTAAATATTTCTAGTTGCACAAAATTCTTTTGACCATAGGACACTATAATACAACTATACCTAAGAGACAAATTGTACCTGACCCTAAAGAAATGTATTTTTATGATGCATGAGACATTTATAGAGTATTTTCCGGGGGCGGGCGGGGGGGGGGGGGGGGGGGGGGGATATAAATGATGAAATCAACTTTTATTGGAGAAATCTTTCTGGAAGATTTCGAAGGGAAGACAAGTACTTTACACTTTTTCGACAAACAAATTGGGTTATATCGAGGATGCAGTCTACCACAGACTACAGGCCTTCTCTCACGCACGCCTGTGTCCCGTCCCGCATGTAATGTCCTTCGTGTGAATCTAGCGTCAAATCCCAGCCACACCAAAGCTGGGAGTCCAGGGCGAGTCTTGCATGTCCCGTCATCTTTGCACGCCCTCGGTTGTTGTTGTTGTCAGTGATCCAAGTCAAACAGAGCCTACAGGCCCCGTCAGCTCTGCTCATCGTTGGAGGGGTCGAGACCACAGGCCTAAGTGGGTGGATGGGGTCTCCCTCCCTCTGCTAATATCCATTCTGAAGGAATAAGACCAATAAATAGTTCTTTTTTTTCCTCTTTTTTTCTTTTTTTTCTCTCTCTCTTTTTTTTTTTAAACACGGTTTAAAGAGTCTCTCCCTCCGGCTTCTCTTCGTTAAGTGATATGCAACGGCGTCCAAAGACCATGCAACGTCTGGTAGAAAGTCTCGATATAAGCAGATTAAAAAGATAGTCATGGCAGAATCTCTCAAGGTTCTCTCTCTCTCCTTTCTCAGGTGACAAAAACGCAAGACCAACATGGTTTTCTAGCAGTCCCATCTATCAGTACTTGATCTTGGTTTTTCATCATATTAACATACAAATGGCCATAATTATACAAACACACCAGAGAAAAAAGGAAACAATGACTGAAGTTGGAAATAGAAAAAAAAAAAAGATAAGTTTTTGTTCCATAAAAATGTTAACACCGGGCACCTTTACAGAGGTCCATGTTTTTATTTTCCTTTCTGTCTTCTCATCGTTGTTCTCTGTTCCAAGTCCTTGTATCAACGTGCCTAGAGAGCTACACAAGAGCACACAGTCCCATCAGAGAGAGAAAAAAGGCCCAGATGTCCCAAAGCTCTCCCAGTGTCTCTCCCCCTCCTCTCCTCTCCTCTCCTCTCCTCTCCTCTCCTCTCCTCTCCTCTCCTCTCCTCTCCTCTCCTCTCCTCTCCTCTCCTCTCCGTTTCTGTATGTGTGAGGAACGCTGTCGGAGGGTGATGGTGGGTTGGGCATGGGGGTCACAGGGCAAAGTAGCTTTTCTCTCTACTGTAGTCTTGACCAGTACTGAGACATGTCAGGCTCGCCACCTGGGACTTGGACAGGGACAGACACTCCAGGAGAGATGAGTCCTGCGGAGACAAGAAGGCAGAAGACATCAGTAAACAGAAGAAATAATTAAAAAAAAAAAAAAAAGGAAAGAAAAATTGCCGCAAAGTCAATATGGATGAACAACATGCTAAATGAGATGAGTGTAATCACTGTGCACAATTACTGTGACAGCTGCTACTGGTTAGCATTATAGCACGCGTAACACTGTTAGTTCAAACGGCTCGCAAGGAAGCAGCGGTAGAGGATCACTGGAGCTGCGACGGGTAACAAGTCTGCACACGAGCACGCAGTCATATGCTTGCTAGCTCGATAAATTGAGGCTTTGGCAGTGGCATTTAAACAGAGGGGGAGTACAACAGCAAATGAATCAAATTAATTAGCAATTTAGCACAGAGGAAATGTGGTTATGCGTGATTAACTCTTCATGACTATAACCAGTATATATATGGCTCTCGGTAACAGCATTCTAATGGGGTGGAACTAAACTATGGGCTGGACTGGTATAGGATTGACACGATGCCATTGAGTTCAAATGAAATGAGCTTTTCTTTTCATGCAGTTGGAGAATGAAAACGGTGTATAATGTGTAGAGAGATATTGACCCACAGACGTTTTCACCATCAGTTTCTCAAACAGAGGAAAAGGGGAAATGAGGTTTGCGATGGAAGTTTATGAATTGAGAAAAGTATGCATGGTTGTGTAGTACCCCCTAGTTAAAAAGTATGCATGGTTGTGTAGTACCCCCTAGTTAAAAAGTATGCATGGTTGTGTAGTACCCCCTAGTTTAAAAGTATGCATGGTTGTGTAGTACCCCCTAGTTAAAAAGTATGCATGGTTGTGTAGTACCCCCTAGTTAAAAAGTATGCATGGTTGTGTAGTACCCCCTAGTTAAAAAGTATGCATGGTTGTGTAGTACCCCCTAGTTAAAAAGTATGCATGGTTGTGTAGTACCCCCTAGTTAAAAAGTATGCATGGTTGTGTAGTACCCCCTAGTTTAAAAGTATGCATGGTTGTGTAGTACCCCCTAGTTTAAAAGTATGCATGGTTGTGTAGTACCCCCTAGTTTAAAAGTATGCATGGTTGTGTAGTACCACCTAGTTAAAAAGTATGCATGGTTGTGTAGTACCCCCTAGTTAAAAAGTATGCATGGTTGTGTAGTACCCCCTAGTTAAAAAGTATGCATGGTTGTGTAGTACCCCCTAGTTAAAAAGTATGCATGGCTATGTAGTACCCCCTAGTTAAAAAGTATGCATGGTTGTGTAGTACCCCCTAGTTAAAAAGTATGCATGGTTGTGTAGTACCCCCTAGTTAAAAAGTATGCATGGTTGTGTAGTACCCCCTAGTTAAAAAGTATGCATGGTTGTGTAGTACCCCCTAGTTAAAAAGTATGCATGGTTGTGTAGTACCCCCTAATTAAAAAGTATGCATGGTTGTGTAGTACCCCCTAGTTAAAAAGTATGCATGGTTGTGTAGTACCCCCTAGTTAAAAAGTATGCATGGTTGTGTAGTACCCCCTAGTTAAAAAGTATGCATGGTTGTGTAGTACTCCCTAATTAAAAAGTATGCATGGTTGTGTAGTAGCCCCTAGTTTAAAAGTATGTAGTACCCCCTAATTAAAATATGCATGGCTATGTAGTACCCCCTAATTAAAATATGCATGGCTATGTAGTACCTAGTTAAAAAGTATGCATGGCTTTGTAGTCCCCTAGTTAAAAAGTATGCATGGCTATGTGGTACAAAGTATGCATGGCTATGTAGTACAGTTAAAAAGTATGCATGGCTATGTAGTCCCCTAGTTAAAAAGTATGCATGGCTTTGTAGTCCCCTAGTTAAAAAGTATGCATGGCTATGTTGTACTAAGTATGCATGGCTATGTAGTACCCCCTAGTTCAAAGGTATGCATGGCTATGTGGTACAGTTAGAAAGTATGCATGGCTATGTGGTACAAAGTATGCATGGCTATGTAGTACCCCCTAGTTAAGGGAAGGTGGCAGATAATGATTCGATAGAAGTTTGTTTTCATGACTTATCAAGCATGTTGGTAAACAATGAACTTTCTGCCTACCTGTTGAGGTGGGACCAGAGGTCATTGATTGGCTGTTCATATGTGCCTGCATATGAGGGGGCGTGTATGTTTCGTAGCTCCGCCCATTCACAGGCGGACTGGTAGGCAGCATGCAGGAATAAGAGGAGGTCTGGCTGGGCTAAAGATGGGGAGAGAATATTTAGACATTAGCTTTGCCAACTATACTTCTCAGCTCAGCAGTCTACACAGTATTGCCCCACAATGGTTATAGGCATATCTGTCAGTCCAACAGTCATAGACTTATAAATGTGTTTTTTTTTCCACAGATCTCTTTATAAGCCTATAAAATAGACTGGCTATCCCTTAGTTTGTAAAAAAAAAAAAAAAATCTGTTTATTGTTTGAATATGGTGGCTCTATAGGCATTTTCATAATTACAAAAAAAAATTAAAACATTACTTCAATGATTCCACTCTTAGCCCTTCCAGCTGTATATCACAAGCGAGACAAAAACATTATAATGACGTCACAGCGGCTACTGGCCATCAAAAGCTATAGTTTTAACGAATTTTAAGATTTAATCCTGAGACAAAACATTCTGGGGGGGGGGGGGGGGGGGGCGACGACGACACCTGAAAGGGTTAACAGTTCACAGGATAATATCCTTATAGCAGACATGATGAAGAAGATGAAAGTGTTGGACTTACTTGCATAGGTAGGTTGTTGCCCATGGTGAAGCTGGGCATGGGGGGCAGCGCGCTGTAGGTGTTGGAGAGCGACGAGTCAGGTCTGCCCAGCATTGACCCCGAAGTGAAAGACACTGGATGATGGGAAAATAAAAAAAAACGCGGTTTACAATCTGCCGAATTCATACATACATTCCACCGGGGTAAGGGAGCGTTTCATTAGCGCTAAGTAGTGCGTGCAGTAAAAGTGACGCCCTTATATTTGACAGATTGATGGGTCTAGATATGACGGCTCAGGTGATTGACATGTCACTTATGTGTCTCAGCTCTATACCGATGTGTGCGTTCATGGTTGATTCGCCAATTAAGAAAATAGTCAGCTGAAAAACACTGCTCAATCAACCGTTCTTCCGTGCTTAAGATATGAGGTGGGTGCATATTTACATAGGCTGTAGGCCTCACAGGCAAAAGGTCTCATCTCTCTCCCCTATGTATATAGATACGAATATTTTGACATTATAGCTTTGCCAATATACTTCTCAGCTCAGCAGTCTACCACAGTATTGCCCCACAATGGTTTTCTAGGCATATCTGTCAGTCCAACAGTAATAGACTTATAAATGTGATGAGCTTTTTTCCCCTCACAGATCTCTTTATAAGCCTATATAATATAATATACTGTCTATCCCTTAGTTTGTGAAAACAAAAATCTGTTTACTGTTTGGTGGTGGATCTATATACAGTAGGCACTCCTTTTTTGAACATGTCAACTATAACTAAATACATTGCTCTTGATTTTTTGTTTATAATTTCTTCTTTTTTTATTATTATGATTGTTCTGTTTGAAGGAGCTATAGATACTGTGATTTGTTTGGAGGAATGTGGAGAATACATGTTCAAAAATAAACGTTTTCATTCATTCATTCATTCATTCGTTCATTCATTCATTCATGTTTGGAGGAATGTGGAGAATACATGTTCAAAAATAAACGTTTTCATTCATTCATTCATTCATTCATTCATTCATATTCATATATTTACCAAGAAAAAAACATGCTTCAATGATTCCACTAGTCTGAACCCTTTCAGCTGTTTATATAAAGTATTATGCGTATAAGCTGTTGTAACCAAACCGCCACATTTTCGACACATTTTAGTTATTAGGCTAACTGGACGTGGTGGGGCCCGGGGGGGGGGTCCTACCCGGCGTGGTGGGCTGCGGGATGGCCTGGTATACACTGGTGCTGAAGCTGCTGCTGATGGGGATGTGGCTGGAGGAGTTGTTCGCCTGTCGACGTTGGTTCCGCAGTTTCTCCTCTCGCCTCCACTTGGCCCTCCGGTTAGAGAACCAGACCTGCCGTAGACCAACAAAAACACCAGTTTAGTTTTTACACGCATAGCTTTTTTTTTTTTTATCATATAGGCCTATATACTGGATATTTTGGATAATAATGTGCTATATAATAATATATAAATGTATCCACCACTCACTTGTATTCTCGCCTCGGG
This sequence comes from Notolepis coatsorum, assembly GCF_963971535.1. Classification (NCBI taxonomy): domain Eukaryota; kingdom Metazoa; phylum Chordata; class Actinopteri; order Aulopiformes; family Paralepididae; genus Notolepis; species Notolepis coatsorum. Next base: position 5,980,038 of record NC_140184.1, on the reverse strand, counting down.
CAGGTCTATTTTAGCTGCTAGTCTCTCGCGTGCGAAAACGTCGGGGTAGTGAGTTCTTTCGAATTCTGAAATGATGAAATCAAACATAATAAATCACAATAAACAAAAAAAAGTTTGTCCCGCAATAGATTACACTTAGTTGGGTGCCTATAGGTCACCCTGATATATATATATAAGAGTATAATTATTGTATATACCTTTTTCCAGTGCTTCGATCTGCTCCTGCGTGAAGGACGTGCGGTTCCGCTGGAGCTTCCTCTTGAGCTGCAGCCTCATCTGCGTCTCGTCGCTGTCCTCCCCGTTGGAGCTGATGGAGTTGGTGTTCTCTCCCCCCGCGCCGCCGTCCTGCTGCTGGCAGCCCTCTGCACGACACACGGTGTTATTATTATTATTATTATTATTATTATTATTATTATTATTATTATTATTATTATTATTATTATTATTATTATTATTATTATTATTATTATATACCTTTAACCCTTTCACTGCCACACGACAGCCGGTTAACCCTTTCACTGTGACAATACAGAAGGTTAGCCCTTTACTATCACACAACCGACGGCGATGCTCCATCATTAGCATCATTAGCTCCGCATTTGCGGAGCTAATGATGCTAATGATGGAGCATCGCGTCGGTTGTGTGATAGTAAAGGGCTAACCTTCTGTCGTGTGGCAGTGAAAGGGTTAAACTACACACTCAGCACTTTCAAATTAATTAACGAATTAATTAATTAGTTCGTCGGTTAATTAATCCGTTTCAATAAACAAATCAATCAATCAATCAATTAAATAATTTATTCATTATCGTAGACTATAGGTTTTCTCTTATAGCTTACAGACCATTTAATGGACCATGATGGTGCAACAACTCTATTAATGGGAACAGAACCCGTATGGCCTCCTGCTGTGACTCAATTCAACATTTTAAAACAGCTTTTTTTTTTGTTCGGACAACTTGTCGAGAAGATCACACTAGAGAGACGACCTCCAGCATGAAATAGAAACGATATCAAAAAGGCTTTTCTGCTTTTAGACTGTTTGTAAAAAAATATTGTGGGGGAAAAAAATAGCCTCCTATAACCAACGGCTATATATCGCGTCCCCAACAACAACAACAATGGCGTATATGTTCACAAAAAAAAGGTAAGAGAAATGTGACAAGAATATGTTGTGGCCCCTTTCAGGGCCTGTGAGATGTATTAAACCCCCAAACTCTCTGGGTCTTTTTAAGAGCACAGCAATGGCCTCAATGGCTCGTCCCCATATGGGCGTCGGTGGCCATTGAGGTGACCACCAACCTCTGAATGGAGGAAGACGCTTTTCACACAATGATACAATACCGTCCGGAGTAAAGAGGGAAACCATTAAACTATGGACACGGCGAGGGACGCGGGCATCGTGGGCCTATATATGGGAGGGAGGGGGGAGAGAGAGACTATTGGAGGAGATGACAAAAGGATCCTCTCTCTCTCCCTCTCTCTCTCTCTCTCTCTCTCTCCCTCTCTCTCATCTCTCCCTCTCTCTCTCTCTCTCTCTCTCTCTCTCTCTTTAGTGTGTTGTAGGCGCAGTCAACAGAGCTTTGAGTCCAGTGTGTTAACCCTTATCCACTACCATCATTAATCACCTCCCTGGCCAGCTAAACGCCAGTCAGGATTTCTGTCTTCAATTGGAAACAAATGAGTGAGGAGAGAGAGAGAGAGAGCGAGAGAGAAGAGAGCGAGAGAGAGAGAGAGAGAGAGAGAGAGAGAGAGAGAGAAGAGAGAGAGAGAGAGAGAGAGAGAGAGAGAGAGAGAGAGAGAGAGAGAGAGAGAGAGAGAGAGAGAGAGCATGCAAGCCCCCTGAACAACCAGAATAAGGCCAATCTATTCACTGCTCCCATGGTTGTTGTCCACGGTGGGCCTGCAGGGCGAGGCTTATCGACTAATGTCTGTCTTGTTGACATCATTATCACGCCGAGAAGTTAATGTGAAATTAAGCAGGGTATGTGTGGGTATAGTCAAGAGAATGTTTTATGTAATATTCCATCGGTGCTTTGAGTATATAGACACATATTAGTCCTACCCCGTTCGTTGCAGCTTTAGTTTGCGAAGCAAATATATAACACGACCCGTTGTTTTAATTAACTCTACAATATGCAGAAGCCATGAGCCGAATAGCTAATTATAAATTCAGGGTTGGGTTTGTAGGCTATATACGCCATATATTCATATGCCCCGTTGTTGCAGCTTTAGTTTGCGAATCAAATATGTTTGCATTTTGTACTGCACTTTGTACTTTATGGCTGTATACGTTTGTATATTTTGTATAGTGTTTGGTCTTTATTCTTTTGACCTTTTACTGTATCAAGCACAATCGCAGGAGGCTCATATACAGAACCAAATGTCACTGTAATGTGCCGTATGTGAACAATTTTAATAAAACTTGAAACTATAGCATAACCCGATCGATGTTGTTTTAACTCTACAATATTCACGCAGAAGCTAAGAGACGAGTTGCAAATTATAGATCAATTCAGGGTTGTGTTTGGTTATATACGCCATTCTATAGTGCACCTTGCGTCTGGGGAAAATACAGTTAATTCAAAATTATATTTGAGAACGTGAAGGTAAATACAATATATCCTGTCGCAAAAGTAGTCTAATAGTAAAGTATTTTTCTATAGGTCGAGCCTATAGCCTGCGTTCTATAAGGATAATCCATAAAAGGAGTGAATGTGCAAGTGCACCTATTATCCGTGTGGCAGGCAGACCCACTGACGCTGGCTGTGGGATTTGTTTTCTTTATAAACGCGCTGCTGAGAAATCAAGTCATTCTTTAGTCGCCTTCCTCAGTTCCTCCATCATCCCGTCCCGGGACTCCCGCGGCCAGCGAGGCGGAAAACAGCGAAGAGAGACAGACACCGAACCCAGAGCGGCAGCTTTCAGCCGCGGAGAGCGGATCAAAACACTCTTGAGAAACCGCTTACACTGAAAGAGAAAGTGAGAGACTAAACCCTATAGAAGGGATTTGGTGCCATATTATACTGGAGCCGCCGACGAATGCGACGAGAGAGAATGAGATAAAAGACGGAATCGCGGTGCGAGGTTTTCCTTCTTCTTCTTCCACTCTGGATGGAGTTGGTCCCCTGCGTGGCCCCGAGGCCCCGTCACCCCGCCCGGGTCATTTGGCCTGGATGGGTGTCGCTACTGTTGTCGCGTGGAAAACATATTTCAACTTAAATGTTTATTAATTTCAATTTAAAACAAATATAGGCTAGTAATAATAATAATAATAATAATAATAATAATAATAGTAATAATAATAATAATAATAATAATAATAATAATAATAATAATAATAATAATAATAATAATAATAATAATAATAGAATGTTGTAAATTGTGTCATGTTCTTATAGATAATAATATAGGATAATAGCGATACAACAATACAAATCTTTATTATTATTATTATTATCATCGTCATCAACATTATTATTATTATTATTATTATTATTATTATTATTATATTATTATTATTATTATTATTATTATTATTATTATTATTATTATTATTATTATTATTATTATTATTATTATTATTATTGTCTTCGTCGTCATTACTATTATTATCATTATTATTATTATTAATAATAATAATAACAATAATTATTATTATTATGAAAGTAGTTTAGTGGCCTTATCTACTGTTAGGAGGGTTCTAAATTAAGTTCATTTTAGCTACAGGTATAGCTGTTAATGTGATTTATTCCGCTTTACTGCGCGCTAATACACAAGCTCCACGTGTCCAAATGGTCATCAAACAAATGCAAATGCTTTTTTTTTTTTTTTTTTTTTTGCAATGATTGAATTCCAGCACTTGAGTTTCCCCATCCTGATGAATATAAAACAGGCCTAATACTTCCCTAAGCTATATAGGCCTAAACATGCATTTACAGAGAGGCAAAAGAAGCTTGCAGATTTATCATTGGATTTATTATAATAATAAATATTATTGTTTTTATTTTTATTTTTTAATACAAACTAATTCAGGTTGTATTCAGTCGGTATTATAAGCCTGTATAGGGGCTCTGCGAAGTGGAACAGCATTCCCATCTCCACGCTCCTTCTGCATGTTGCCATAATGAGACACAAAGCTTTCTCTAATGAGCAATTACACCGCGCGGACTGTTCCCATAACCAATCATTGCGTGTGAAGGAAAACATTCCTTTGTACTAATATCCCGCACAGAGCAGCTCCCCCGGTCCCCGGCTCCCTGGTCCCCGTGCACCGGGAGCAGAGAGCGGGGGGGGGGGGGGGGACGCGGGCTGCCTGTTGGATGGACACCTCCAGCTCAAAGGACAAACCACTGTCACGCACATGGGGACAGTGGAGGCATTCAGACTCCAGAGCCAATGACATCCTCTAATCGACTATAGTCTTAATTGGGGGTCTTGTCCAGGGCATCTTGCCAATACAATAACTTTCGAAAAATGCCGCATGCACTGGAAACCTTGAAGTTCAACACATGCGTAACACAAAAATAAAAAATAAAAATACACGTTTGTCACTTCATCATGGCGACCTCCTGGACTATAAATGTAATTGAAATGTTTTTATTGTCATTTTTTGTTGTGCTTGTGTGTGAATTAAATCAGCGTTAATAAAAAATAAATCATGTGTGTCAGTCTAAAAAGGCCTAAACACGAGTTCCTGGTCCAGTAAATCTCCCATAATGCATTTCGCTATACGCATATAAGATGGGTGTCCATATCCAGCTGTACATGACGCGTCCAAACTAAAGGTGTCTTTATAAAGATGTGTCCAAACTAAAGGTGTCTTTATAAAGATGTGCATACAGCTGTACATGACGCGTCCAAACTAAAGGTGTCTTTATAAAGATGTGCATACAGCTGTACATGACGCGTCCAAACTAAAGGTGTCTTTATAAAGATGTGTCCATATCAGTACAGCTGTACATGACGCGTCCAAACTAAAGGTGTCTTTATAAAGATGTGCATACAGCTGTACATGACGTGTCCAAACTAAAGGTGTCTTTATAAAGATGTGCATACAGCTGTACATGACGCGTCCAAACTAAAGGTGTCTTTATAAAGATGTGTCCATATCAGTACAGCTGTACATGACGCGTCCAAACTAAAGGTGTCTTTATAAAGATGTGCATACAGCTGTACATGACGTGTCCAAACTAAAGGTGTCTTTATAAAGATGTGTCCATACAGCTGTACATGACGCGTCCAAACTAAAGGTGTCTTTATAAAGATGTGTCTTTATATCAGTACAGCTGTACATGACGTGTCCAAATTAAAGGTATCTTTATAAAGATGTGTCCAAACTAAAGGTGTCTTTATAAAGATGTGTCTTTATATCAGTACAGCTGTACATGACGCGTCCAAACTAAAGGTGTCTTTATAAAGATGTGTCCATGCAGCTGTACATGACGCGTCCAAACTAAAGGTGTCTTTATAAAGATGTGCATACAGCTGTACATGACGCGTCCAAACTAAAGGTGTCTTTATAAAGATGTGCATACAGCTGTACATGACGCGTCCAAACTAAAGGTGTCTTTATAAAGATGTGTCTTTATATCAGTACAGCTGTACATGACGCGTCCAAACTAAAGGTGTCTTTATAAAGATGTGTCCATACAGCTGTACATGACGCGTCCAAACTAAAGGTGTCTTTATAAAGATGTGTCCATACAGCTGTACATGACGCGTCCAAACTAAAGGTGTCTTTATAAAGATGTGTCCATACAGCTGTACATGACGCGTCCAAACTAAAGGTGTCTTTATAAAGATGTGTCTTTATATCAGTACAGCTGTACATGACGTGTCCAAATTAAAGGTATCTTTATAAAGATGTGTCCAAACTAAAGGTGTCTTTATAAAGATGTGTCTTTATATCAGTACAGCTGTACATGACGCGTCCAAACTAAAGGTGTCTTTATAAAGATGTGCATACAGCTGTACATGACGCGTCCAAACTAAAGGTGTCTTTATAAAGATGTGCATACAGCTGTACATGACGCGTCCAAACTAAAGGTGTCTTTATAAAGATGTGTCTTTATATCAGTACAGCTGTACATGACGCGTCCAAACTAAAGGTGTCTTTATAAAGATGTGCATACAGCTGTACATGACGCGTCCAAACTAAAGGTGTCTTTATAAAGATGTGCATACAGCTGTACATGACGCGTCCAAACTAAAGGTGTCTTTATAAAGATGTGTCTTTATATCAGTACAGCTGTACATGACGCGTCCAAACTAAAGGTGTCTTTATAAAGATGTGTCCATACAGCTGTACATGACGCGTCCAAACTAAAGGTGTCTTTATAAAGATGTGCATACAGCTGTACATGACATGTCCAAACTAAAGGTGTCTTTATAAAGATGTGCATACAGCTGTACATGACGTGTCCAAACTAAAGGTGTCTTTATAAAGATGTGTCCATACAGCTGTACATGACGCGTCCAAACTAAAGGTGTCTTTATAAAGATGTGTCCATACAGCTGTACATGACGCGTCCAAACTAAAGGTGTCTTTATAAAGATGTGTCCATGCAGCTGTACATGACGTGTCCAAACTAAAGGTGTCTTTATAAAGATGTGTCCATACAGCTGTACATGACGCGTCCAAACTAAAGGTGTCTTTATAAAGATGTGTCCATACAGCTGTACATGACGCGTCCAAACTAAAGGTGTCTTCATGGCCACACCGTGATAATGAGGCTCACCTTGGTTGGGCTGGCCTGGCACTGATGTTCCTGGGTACCAGCCGGGCCGGGTGCCCCAAGTTCCTGTCTGGCCGTTCAGCATCCTCAGCTTGTCATACATGCCATCTGCGCCCATCTGTTGCTTTTCACTCGCCAGGTTGCGGAGGACTCTGTTTATCGATGACACCTTGAATGACAAATAAAAAATATAGAGGGGAATGGGGGGGGGGGGGGGGTAAAAAAAAAAGATTAATCTCAGTTGTAATGAGAAGCATTGTACATAATATAAGACATGCAACAACATTCCATCGGCACGCAGGTGGATATACGATGCATGCGCGCACACACACACACACACGCACACACACGCACACACACACACACACACACACACACACACACACACACACACACACACACACGCACACCTCAAGAAAATAAGAGAGCTTGTGACAGAATATGTGACTGAAAAGGACAATAGGGTTCTTTATTAAGGCTCATGTTTGGCTAATCATGTAATAGGCCTAATGCGTGCCATACACTTTAAAAAAATATAATGTCTATTATAAGACTGAATGGTTGGTTGCTCATCACCCCCCCACCCCCACCCCCGTCCCTCCCTCCTCGAGAAGAGGAAAAGTCATTTCATGTGGCAAATTAAATCATGCACATAACTTACAGTCAATGCACTTACACTGGGTATGTTGTCGTTGGTGCAGACCCCCTCCGACAGGAGCCTATCGCGGATCTCCCACGCGAAGATAGAGGGACACTCCCGCTTGTACTGCGCGATCTTGCCCACCACCTCCGGGGTGGCGACCCGGGGCTTGCTGCCGCCTATCGCCCGCGGTCTTATGGAGCCCGTTTCATAGTATCTGCCGAGGATCTTGCTCACACAGCCGTTGGACACCTGGATATAGAAAACAAAAGACACAATTCACACATACATTATTTATGACTATTTGCGAAAATTTTGAAGATGACGCGGCGTCAAACAATTATAAGCTTACGTTTTCATTGTCCAGCACTTGGACTTTTGCATCATCATGGGTCTATAAACACAGAAAATATGCCTTGAATGGTATATTAGGCACTCTTTTACAATAATACCTGTTAGGTGATAGACTTATATATATTTACCTGGTTTTCGCCTATATCAAAATTCAGTTATGAATGGGATAGGCCTAAGAACTTTATTTTATTACTTATAAACGATCAGAAAATACAACACATGTCACAGGTGCATAATAAAGTCATCTCTGATTTTGCGATGGTTTTATTTTACTCTCAAATCAAATTAAATAAAAACTAAGCCAATATATATATATATAGGGGATGCATTGAAATATCCGCTTTGTTTGCCTCATCATCATCATGCCAGAAAGAAAGAAAGAAAGAAAGAAAGAAAGTGCCTTGCTCACCTGCAGGATCCGGGAGATATCGCACGGCCGCGCGCCGCTGTGAGCGAGCTCGACGATCTTCTGTCGGGTGGAGTCCGGCAGCGGCCTCCCGTTCACGAACACGCCGCCCAGCTGGTTCACCCCGCTGTGACCTACCGGGAGGGAGGGGAGACAGGAGCGGCCCGTCAGCGCAACCACACACTGCAGCTCCACGACGCGCACGGGGTCAAGCAAATTATTATTAAAAATGTACTTTATAATGCAGGTGAAGGGAATGGTGTATAATAAGCGTTCGGGATAATAATCGAGATCAAGAAGGTTAAATGTATAGTGGAAAAAAGAATAATAATAATAATAATAATAATAATAATAATAATAATAATAATAATAATAATAATAATAATAATAATAATAATAATAATAATAATAATAATAATAGCCTAATAACGATATATTATTAGTGTTATAATAATTGTAATAATATGATAATAAAGCCAAACTAGGAATGTTGAAATCGTGTCTTAAATTGGGTTAGTTGTTGTTCTATCGACACAGTCTGACCTTATTGTTGTTAGTCCTGTTTGAACAAACCCTATTATTATTATTATCATTGCGCAGTAATTCAATAACACATGCAGATCATCGATTAAGCGTCAGACAATAGCGTTCAAATGAGCTGCACCGAAACATCCCCATCGCGCTGCAACTATAACAAAACCAACAGCTATACTGACGGCGAACCGCAAATTCTACCAACTCATCACACAGACCGAGAACCAAGCAGCGACAACATCTATACTATCTCTTAGCCTTTACGCGCCACCACCGTGCGTAATACCGTCAACAAACAAAAACCACCTCTAATAAAACACCAACGCTTTATCATTCGCTATGATCTAAAAGTCTTTTTTCCCCCCCTCCCCAAACTATCAATAAATCGGAAGCCCTATTCTGTAATAATAGTTCCGTAAAAGTAGTGCTGCTAATCCCCGCAAACCTGAAGAAGCCAAGTGCGGCGGGCGAGGAGAGAGGAGGAGAAGCCGGCTCCCGCAGTGAGGCTGCCCGCTCTCTGAGCTCCGTGTCTCCGCGGCTGCTGCTGCTGCTGCTGCTGCCTGCTTCCCCTGCGCTGCCGCCCGGTGCATTGACTCTATCCGGGAGCAGACTGAGGCTCCTTGGCAATAAATAAGGTCCAAATATAGGGAGGAGAGGGGCTGGAAATATGATGAGCCTAGCCTGACATTTGTCTTTAAAATAAAGCTAGCTGCACGTCAAGTTTGAGCTTAATTTCTGGAAATAGGCGGAAGTCGCCTCGCGGATCATGCATGGGAGGCTAATTGAAAAGATCAGTTGGAGCACTTGTGGCAGGCCATGTCACTTTCTATGACACCGCTCTGCTTTGGACAATCTGCGGCGTCACGACAAATAGTAGCATGATAAAACGAGCCTTTCTGTCTGCATTTGGATATCACTCAGACAAAATTGGACGCTACTCGTTTACTCCCTGCATGCTTCGAGGGAGGCTTGTTGGGTTTTATATTAAAGGTGGCCAGGGGGGGGGGGGGCTCTAACACGCACGGCCATGCACGGGGACGAGCCTCGAATCTTAACATATTAAAACTGACATGCAGTCTCCCCCCCCCCCCCCCCCCCCCCCCCCCCCTTGTTTATTTGACAACAAATGCTCCCAGCCACTATAGTCCTGTTGTGTACAAGGCTGTCTCTGCTCAGAAACACGTACGCAAGACCGTGGGACTATGTTCTATAATTATGATCTTTATAAAATGAACTAAAAATATATAGGCCTTAGTGTGTTATTGTTGTTTTGAGTGAAAATAAATCTGTTTAAACAGAATTACACATCCCTTTTGGCCCCACTATGTGTAATAATCCTCCATCATGGATCTGATTAATAGCAAATCCATTATCATCCCTCTCGCTCTTTGGTAATTCGAGGATTAAGTGGAATTAATAGACTTCTTATTATAGGCTGAGCGCGGGTCCCGCAATATATAAGCAGCGCGCCGCTCGGCGGGCTTCCCGCGGCGCGCTCAATCACCCCTGATTTATAGCTCTATCATATAAATCCACGGAATCGATAAAGCCGTCAGATAAGCACATCACATTACAAATCAGAGTCTCCTAAGGTTAAGTCTTAATCACGGGTACAATTCCCTCAAGTGCCCTGTGTGTGAGAGAGAGTCGATCTCGCCCGCTGGCGCTGATTATGCGCCTCTTGTATTCTATTGCGAGTCGACTAATAGGAAAACATATGGTCTCAATTTGGACGCTCCCCACCATATACACCCAGGAGTTATTAGCACAAAAGCCAACCGGGGCCGCGTCGCGACCTTTAGAACAAACCCAAAGGGCCGGGTCCAATGATATCTCCGCGGCCAGCGCGCACCAGACATCACACGCCAAGCCAGGGGAGCGTCCCATTAACATCCATCCGGACCAAAGCAGGAGCAGAGGGGAGGCTATTGTGCTGCAGCTTTTGATAAGACCTCATCATCTCAATAATGGACAAACTGGCAAACATCGCCAGTGATTGTGTGAATCAAAGGGTATATATAGCGCGCGGAGGCCTGGGCATTTTTGCATATCATGTTAGTAGCCTATATACAGAGTTTGGCTTTGCTTGCAGGAGAAGGGAATACAATACAAAACATGTAGCCTATAATAATGTATGCGTTATGTGTTGAAGTGTTTCGCTCGTTATAGTCTAGTTTATAGGTCACGTGGTCCCCGCACACTGAATTCAAACAGTATATATAGATCCTGTATAAATAACAGCACAGACACGTCATCAAGGTGATGAGGAGGATAATAATAATAATAATAATAATAATAATAATAATAATAATAATAATAATAATAATAATAATAATAATAATATATAATAATAATAATATAAGAGGAAATCGTTCCGCACCTTCATCACAGATGTCATACACCTCTTGTCCAGCAGAAAGAGAGAAAATGTTTCATGTTTATCCTTTTTGTTTAGAATACGCCACATAAGACAATGTGTAAAATAAAATAAGTCAATAAATAACAAACAAAAACTCATGGCCCATTGTAAACATATACCTATATAGCAAAAAGCAACACAGTCTATATTTTCCATATGGCACCCCGACAATATGATTGTTTATATTATAACTGCCGCTTTGAGTTCAGGCTATACAGTGTTAGGCGTATAGCCTACTGTTGTACTATGAACCTTTTCCCTTTTAGCTGCTGCTTTTTCTGTCTGAGGACGATCTACATAAGACATTATTGCTATTCCTCATGTTTCATGCAGGGACTTCTCTACGCAGCTAATCTCGTATGCAGCCTGGCAGCGGCTCTAACGCTAATGCAGACGGCTGTGCAATTATTTAATACCAACTCAAGCGGAAACAAAAATCTCCCTTTCAACCCAACCCCCTCTATTCACTCTCTCTCTCTCTCTCTCTCTCTCTCTCTCTCTCTCTCTCTCTCTCTCTCTCTCTCTCTCTCTCTCTCTCTCTCTCTCTCTCTCCATACAACAGGACGAGATATGATTAACTTGCTCAATAACTAGCCCGCCTATCATTACAAAGAATAAATTAACAGCAATGAAATGATCATCAAACAACTGAAAATATGTCCCACTCTGAAAGTGATGTAAATAGTTTTCCTGTGGGGGGAAATGTCAAAAAGTTATTGCGTTCTAACAGCCAGTATAGCCATATCATTGCATTGGGTCCTGGTTCCATGCATCCATATTAGAACTTGGGATTGTTATCAAACTTATTATAAATGATAATAACAACAACGTAAAACAACTTACTGTTCTGCATCATTGAGGCAACGCCAGACTCCCACGTGGCTTGGTTGTGGTATTCTAACGCGTCAGAAGGGAACGACAAAAAGGTGGTTAGCATAAAATGATGAACGTTAATTACAAGTTTCCAATTAATTGCAACATTATTTAAAAAAAAAAATATTTACAAATAATTCGCTTCATTTGAATTCCAAGGCATTTTGCGGATATATAGTCTGGATGCCTAAACCATCTTGGTCTATTATCAATTTCATAAAACTGTTAACTCCTCATTGTGTGATGTATTTTAGTATTAAACTTGCCTGGAACACAGAGTTGACTGTCCACTTATAACAATTTAGTCAATCATCTGCCGATTTCACTACTTAATGTCTCCCTAGGACAAAGCAAAACAATATATTAGTACAGCCACGGCTATACTGCTGTATAGGCCTCTATCTTCAAGGGTATCTTATATTATGGAATTAACTTAAATGTTGCTGACAAATTGATAATTTAGGATTAACGCTGGACAGAGTGGACACTATTTAAAATTACGTGATCGGGGCTAAGTATATGCCTACTTCTTATATTGCATGTTGAGAATAAAATCAGACCAAAATAACTAAATAAAACATCCTATAGTCTCTATTCGCGGGCCCACAATAGCATCGTGGTATATTACGCGCCATATAAATCCACGTGTTTCCTTCAAGAGTCGACTGCTACCGAATGAGTATATTTGCAGACCCCTCTAATCTGAGCACATATGGATTCGTTTTTTCCCCACTATATCCCCTCCTCCTCCTCCTCTGCCTGTCGTGTACAGTGACACACGTTGTGTACCTCGCCTCACTGCCCTGCAAAAGTCCAAGGCAGGAGGGGGTAGAAGGGGGTAGGAGCCGGTGCACAAAGCCCGCTGCTGGACTCCCAACAATGCACCCCTTTCGGCCTCCATTCCCCAAACCCGGGAGAAACCTCGGCCTCCGCGAGTAGCAACACAGCTTCCCACTAAACGTACCAACAAGTTCAGAATACAAAGAGTGGAAGGCATGCATCCACCCCCTCCGGGAGAGCACACACACACACACACACACACACACACGCACACACACACACACACGCACACACACACACACGCACACCCACACACACGCACGCACACACGCACACACACACACACACACCCTCAACACTTCAGTGTCACCGCTGACGACCGTGACCTCGGCGGTATAGTGCTTGAATGTGGGCATTGTTTAGGCTGTTTTTTTTTGTTTTTGTTTTATGTTGTGTGTGTTTCGTTGTTGTTGTTGTTGTTTTTTTGTTCATGGAGGGGAAAAAGTACTTTCTCGTTATAAATATTTGGTAGTTATTATTAATGACGTGGCTGCTGGTTCTGGTCGCTGGGCGGGTTTAAAGACACAACAGCTCAGTAGGGCGCTCAATTGGAAAAAGACAAACGCAATAAAGAAGCTATTCGCGGCGCAGCTAAAAAGGGGGCCAGTGAAGGAACCACCGTCTGAAGTTCCATTTTCTCCCTTTAAGTTCAGTTGTGCCGAGGAGCGTATAATATAGGGCTACTCTAGTACGGAGGTCTAATAGACTATATTCTGTGAAAGCCATTTTGTGAGAGAGAGAGAGAGAGAGAGAGAGAGAGAGAGAGAGAGAGAGAGAGAGAGAGAGAGCGAGAGAGAGAGAGAGAGAGAGAGAGAGAGAGAGAGAGAGAGAGAGAGAGAGAGAGAGACCGACCAAAATAGCATTCGGATGGCAACTTTACCCTACTTATATAGCTGTTTCAGTCATTGATCAAATTCAGATTCCTTCACACTGCGACTACTAATGTGATAACAGTTTATGTTAGCCTATTTAGCATAGCATAATATGCTAGTATGAACACAGGCCTTTAAAACTATTGGGCCAACTGCAAAGAATTTAGACGTTATTAGACGTAGACCAAATAAACGTGACAGTAAAAAAGAACTCACAGTAATATCAGTGGGGTAACCATGCCCGCTTTGTGCCCTGCTCCTTTACAGCTCTCGGCCTGCGTATGGCCCAGTAGTTAATCATTTATTAGGGTTGAAAGCTCCAACCTTGTTGTCATTGAGGTTAAACAAGAACTAATCTGCGTTTCTTTAGCTTTAATCCTTAACGATGTCTTAATTCAGCATTCTTATTCCTGCTGCCGGTTCACACACATCCACAATGCAGATACTCTCTCCTCTCCACTACACTATAGCATGATATAGGAAGTTGTAATAATGTATTGGCTTCGTGCATTTGCCGTTAAAGTTTAACATATAGTGTATAAAATAAACAACAGTTTATTTAGTTCATATAGCCTATAAGGATCATGTGGGCCTTTTATTTCTGTTTATTAAATTCAGCCCAAAAAACAAACAATTCTAAACCGACGCTATATCTCAACATAATCTTGCAGTTGTTTTTGCGACACCATTGTATATTGTTTATCTAAACTCTATGGACTTTATCTTCTCATTACTAAGTTCCCTTTCAGGCCCATGATGCACGAAGCAGTGCAAACTACTTTTAAATGCTGACTAAATACTCTACGTAGACAAACTACATCTTGTATAGGCTATATAATGAAGATCTTTAATACCCTTAGCGTCTGTGACTTAATTAAATAGATGTTTTGAAGTCCATGTGACAAATGTGCCATGTTGTTGTCTTTATAATAACTGTGTGTTTAAGCTAACCGCGCTGAACTAGCATCGCTGTCATAGAGGGGTGGTGAAAAATAGTATATAAGTTATATTCTCTATGGCACACAAACTGCAGGAAAGCTAAAGGGGTCTCCCCAAGTCCTTCTCGTGAGCTTTTTTTTTTTTTTTTTTTTTTTTTTAGAAGGCGCTTGGATGACTCGCCTGCATGAATCAAACCGACACCTTCCCTCAACGGGTCATTGAGTCCCGTTCTCCACCATGATCACTGTCCTGCCTAACGTGACTTTTTACTCTTTGCTGTCATAAATAAAGCTATGGGCCTAAACACAACAACAACAACAACAACAACAACACCGAGCGCATATACAATATATACGCGCGCGGAGAAGTTATCCGCACTTGGAGATTCCAGAAGATATAATGCAAACTATATACACCCCACATTATACAATCATCACAACTGAGCATTAACCTATCCAATATTCAGTTGCCTATACAATAATCCGGTGGCACAAGCACTGATATAACAAATAATAATAATAATAATAATAATAATGATGATGGTGATAATAATAATAATTTGTGTATGTCCAAATTAAAATCTCAATGAACCAATGTGTCCTATATACCTTTGGTATGCAACAACTTTTAGTGAAAGCATCTCACCTTTTTGGGGCATCCTGCGCCGTTGACTAAAGTCCTTTGCAAATATAATATGCCCAGTCTCCACGCCACAGAAAAGAGAAAACGTGGATCGCTCTCCTGCAAAAGTTTAGCAGCTGAGAAAAATAGTTTCCAGTGGGTCTTCTTCAGCGGAGACGGAGGGATATCCCTGCGAATAAGACAGAGATTGACAGTGAACTCAGATGTCAGGACCGCGGAGTTAGCGAGAATGTGCGCTCGCGTGTGAGTGAGCGAGCGAGCGAATGAGAGAGTGGGAGAGACAGAGAGGAGGGAGGGAGAGTGGGAGGAGGAGGAGGAGGAGGAGGAGGAGGAGGAGGGTGGGGGTGAGAGAATGAACACACCTATGCTGATTGGTGATGGAACAAGTGTATTAATGTATGTGTTCCTGCTCTGCGCCTCGCCTCGCCTCCTCCACCGCTCTCTTCACTGGGCCATTAGCGCGACCCGACCTCTGTCATCATCCCCCATATAAACACTTCCCCCTGCGCCACAGCCAGAGAGAGAGGGAGGGAGAGGGAGAGAGAGAGAGAGAGAGAGAGAGAGAGAGAGGAGGGGGGGGGGGGGGGGGGGAGAGAGAGGGAGAGAGAGAGGAGAGAGAGAGAGGGAGAGTCACAGAGAGAGAGAGAGAGAGAGAGAGAGAGAGAGAGAGAGAGAGAGAGAGAGAGAGAGAGAGAGAGAGAGAGAGGAGAGAGAGAGAGGAGAGAGAGAGAGAGAGAGAGAGAGAGAGAGAGAGAGAGAGAGAGAGAGAGAGAGAGAGGGAGAGTCTCGTCTTTCCAACCACTAATCAGCCCACGCATGCAAATACCCTTCTTCGCTCACTATAGCTGAATATTGCCCTGCTATGCAAAGCAACTGCATCGGTACTAACGCTGCAGCCCATTGGACGGAGAGGCTCCATTCTTCCGGGCTGAATTTGGCTCCGCGCTGCTGAGAATCGGAGGCATGTTTAGCCTCAAACCTGCAGAGTATATCCTGCGATGACGCCGAGAACCCGACGGTGGAGCATGCACTCGTGAGATTTCTAGCCGTAATATAGGTCTGGATGACCTCATCCAATAGTTTGCAAATGATCGACAACAGCGCCAGCGCGCATTTGATTAAATTATATAGTCAACATAACTTTTCGAACATTTCCATGCGCTGCGTTAATCTGAAGTTGTTGTTATTATGTTGTTGTTGTTGTTGTTGTTGTTGTTGTTGTTGTTGTTGTTGTTGTTGTTCGGCTTTAAAAGGTTTGTGAACAAAATGCGGGGTGAACATGTAAAGTTTACTTTGTTGTATATATTTCACTATATGAATTGAAAATGGGGGACCCTGGTGTAAACAAGACGAAAGTCTTTCTCTGGTCTGCATCCCCTTAACAATTGTGTGTATTGAGCGGACCGTATTGTACCCATTCTGCAATCTGTTAAATAAAGTTTTCATTCATTCATGTTGCCCTTTATCCTTTTTTTGACCTTTTGGCGCAAAACTAATATTGAGTTGAGAGGAGCTCCCATTGACAGCCGTCTCTAAGTGTTTGTTTACTCAGTGTATCAAGTGCACTTGAAAAGGGGGGGGGGGGGGGGCACAGCTCATGCTCACTAAAACAATGCAAACTTTCCCCACGTGCCTTTGTTGACTCTTTTCGATATCCCCCCCCCCCCCCCCCCAACCCCTGTCAACAAGAACGCGTGCGTGCGTAAACAGCGCATGTGATGCGTTTAGGCAACAAGCTTTTTATTGGACTATTTATATTGTAATAATAATGTATTGGCTTCTTGCATTTAGCCGTTAAACATGTTAGTGTATACAATTAATAACAGTTTATTTAGTTCATATAGCCTGTAAGGATGTGTCTCTCAGCCCAGAAAACAAACAATTATAAATCGACGCTATTTCAATGAATGAATGAAACTGTTATTAACAGATTGCAGAATGGGTACAATACAGTACGGCTCAATACAATTGTTAAGGGGATGCAGACCAGAGAAAGACGTTTGTCTGTTTACATCAGGGTCCCCCATTTTCAATTCATAGTGGTCATCAACACATATCTTTTTGCGACACCATTGTATATTGTTTATCTAAACTCTATTGGATTTATCTTCTAATTACTATACGTTCCCTTTCAGGCCCAGAAGTTGTGCAAACTTATTATTTTAAATGCTGACTAAATTCTTTTCTATATCACCGTTATCCTGATACCCCCCCCCCCCCCCCCCCCTCTCTCCTGTCAACAAGAACGCGTGCGTGCGTAAACAGCGTGCGTCAACAGCAACAAGCTCCGGTGCTCTTTATGGACACATTTGCGCGCAAGGCAATGCAACGTCACTCCTATGACCTGACAGCAAATAGCACGCGTAAATAAAGTAAAGCAAACGACTGTGTAGCCATGACCACACGCTCCCAAACTGCGCCGGGTGAATGGCTGGCTATTAAAGCACACCTCAACGCACCCGAAAGCACCCCCCCCCCATCCCCCCCCCCGTGCCCATGTTTGAGCACACACACACTTGGAGCTTTGGGCAGCACCAGTCTCGGTGCTGAGAGAGAGAGAGTCCCCCGTCGCTCACTCCAAAGAAATAGGACGATGAAAAGGGAATGTGAGCATGGTGTGGATGTGGAGCCAAACCAAAGCAAAAAAAAAAAAGGGTGCATGAAAGGGCAGAGAGTGGGAGAGACATGAGAAGGGGGGAGGGGAGCAAAGGCGCTCTTGTTTTTTTTTTTTGGGTGGGGGTGTTGCTGGGGGGGGGGGGTGAGGAGCATGAAATGAAGTCATGGAGGCCTACACTTGACTTCCTTTGACCATGTGAAAACGTAGGAGAAGGTCAGAGCTCATCAATAAACCACTTCGGAGGTGAAAGAGG
>NC_140184.1:5897682-5961713 GCF_963971535.1 Notolepis coatsorum | reverse complement strand
AATAAATAATATACAAGCTTTTTAGATTGTTAACATAACTTCTGCTATACGAAATAAAGCACATGATAGTAAAACTATACTTCTGTCACTCCTTCCTTTCGCTCGGCTCTCTTCTCTCTCTCTCTCTCACCTCTCTCTCTCTCGATCACGACACACACACACACACACACACACACACACACACACACACACACACACACACACACACACACACACACACACACACACACACACACACACACACACACACACACACACACACACACACACACACACACTGCTCTGAGAAGAGTTCGAGTCATACAACCAAGAAAACTATAAAAGAAGGAAGGGTCATCATCACGTCAGAACACCAGCGTTCTATGCTCTGCTTGGTGTCATGACTTATGGCGCCAGTTCTTATTGAAGCCTGTATTACAATTCAAAATATACCAGCTATCTGAGGAAATATACATCAACCAATATATCAAATGTTAGCTATAGTTAACAAAGCACCAAAATTGACGATAATTCCGACATCCGAGGTAATAACCTGTTTATTAAATAACATGGCTGATCCCATTCAACTCAATGTCGGCCCAACTGAGAATTTCCACACTTGGCACCAATGTGCGACGTTCACACACTACACAGTGACGGGATGACCCTTCCTTCTTTTATAGTCTCCTTGCATACAACTAGGAAGTCCCATTACATTACCTGGTATCAATGTCCTTATGGCTCTGTCGGCATTCTCTTAGCGCTATAGGAAGGTGTGTGTGTGTGTGTGTGTGTGTGTGTGTGTGTGTGTGTGTGTGCAGGGGCGGACCTTCCTACAGGCGATATAGGCGGTCGCCTAGAGCGCCATCCAGAGGGGGGCGCCAAAAACAATTTTTTTTTTTCTTTTTTTTTTTTTTTTTCTCTGTGCAGTTTTGGCGCCCCCCTCTATATCTGCAACCATTATTTTTACATAAAAAAAATTCTAACATAAGGGGAAATGAGCCAAAAATCTAAAACGGTCGGTCGGTCTGAGCCTCAGCTTTAGGTGTTCACAGTCAGAACATGCTAGAGCGCTGTGCATTGATGGGTATCGGTCAAGTGTTTATAGAATTGAGCGTTGAGGAAAGAAAGACTAACGTTTAGAGAACTACGAAGAGGCAAAAGCCATAAAAAAAAAAAATTACAAAAAAAAAATTACAAAAAAAAAAATATTTTCTTTTGGGGGGGGGGGGGGGGGGGGGGGGGGCGCAGTGGTGAATCTCGCCTAGGGCGCCAAATGTGCTAGGTCCGCCCCTGTGTGTGTGTGTGTGTGTGCATGCGTGTGTGTGTTATGTGTGTGCATGTGTTCGATTGTGCACACGTGTGTCGTGGCACATCTTTCATGCACTTCCACATCAAACCCTCCACAGCGCGGCGAAGAGAAAGGTGTGTGAAGTGTGGAGGATCAATACACTGTTCTCTCCCTCAAGTGAGGTCTTCACCCCTCCCCCCAAATGTTTACCCCTTTCCCCTTCCCCAAATCTACAGTTGCCCCCTCCTGACTATAAAGGGGTCTCTCTCTCTCCATTCTTCCTCTTACTTCCTGGTGTCCTATAGCTAGTAGCCTGGAGGAGAGCCTTTCAGCCATATCTCTGACTATTTTGTATGTATTGATCACTCTGAGTTAATAAATCGTATATTAACCGGATCCATTCGACTGAGTGAGTTATTCATATTCTCAACAGCAGTCTATGCCCTATATAGTGCCAAGCGACTGCGGACGTTGGGACCGGAGGAAAATGTCACCCCGAACGATCATCACATTGGCGCCACAAATCAGGGGACCGGCGGTCGCGCGGCCAAGACCTATAGAGACAGCGTTTAGTGTCCAGCCTCAACACACACAAACGATGATTAGCCGCAATGGCGGACGTTTAGCACCAGAGACCCCCGCTGCCTCCGAGGGCACTTCATCATCACACAGATCTACGGACGGCGGAAGGCCCGGGGGAGGCGTGTTTAGCGTCAGCCTTCTATGGCCGTGTCCGTGGTGTTCCGCGGGTTTGTTCCTGGCGACGCGGTGGGGCCGATAGGGGGGGGGGGGGGGGCGGGGTGACACATTCCCATAGTGGCGAAGACTGACCTTTGCTGAGGGAAGAAGCGGGGATGGGGAGGGGGGTGGCAGAGCCCCCCCTTCTTCTTCTTCTTCTTTTTCATTCTGAGATAATATCCTCCAGGATTAATTAACCCTATTCTGTATTCTCCCATTAAGCCTCTGGGATCACAGAGATTGGGAAGGGGTGCTTGCAAGGAGGCCACCGCGCTCCGCTCCTCAGATCACTGCCGGGTGTGAATGTGTTTTCTATCAAAAAACAAAACGTTTAAAAGACACCCTATTCCCCCCCAGAACCTTAGGGTATGTTCTGACATTGGGTCAGCCCTGGGTTTTATCAGCGCAGTTCATTTGGTCATGTAGCCACTACATCCACAGGGCTCTCATTATATAACACTATTACTACTACTAGTACTTATTGTTACTACTACTACTTATTGTTACTACTACTAGTACTTATTGTTACTACTGCTACTTATTGTTACTACTGCTACTTATTGTTACTACTGCTACTTATTGTTACTACTACTTATTGTTACTACTACTACTTATTATTACTACTACTACTTATTGTTACTACTACTACTTATTATTACTACTACTACTACTTATTGTTACTACTACTACTTATTATTACTACTACTACTACTACTACTTATTGTTACTACTACTACTTATTGTTACTACTACTACTTATTATTACTACTACTACTACTTATTACTACTACTAACTACTACTACTACTACTACTACTACTACTACTACTACTACTACTACTACTTATTGTTACTACTACTTATTGTTACTACTACTACTACTACTACTACTACTACTACTACTACTACTACTACTACTTATTGTTACTACTACTACTACTACTACTACTACTACTACTACTACTACTACTACTACTACTACTTATTGTTACTACTAGTACTACTTATTGTTACTACTACTACTACTACTACTACTACTACTACTACTACTACTACTACTACTTATTGTTACTACTACTACTACTACTACTACTACTTATTGTTACTACTACTACTACTTATTGTTACTACTAATACTACTACTACTTATTGTTACTACTTCTACTTATTGTTACTACTACTTATTGTTACTACTACTTATTGTTACTACTACTACTTATTGTTACTACTATTTATTGTTACTACTACTACTTATTGTTACTAGTACTTATTGTTACTACTACTACTACTACTTATTGTTACTACTACTACTTATTGTTACTACTACTACTACTTATTGTTACTACTACTTAATGTTACTACTACTACTACTACTACTACTACTACTATTATATAACACTATTACTACTACTAGTACTTATTGTTACTACTACTACTTATTGTTACTACTACTAGTACTTATTGTTCTACTGCTACTATTGTTACTACTGCTACTTATTGTTACTACTGCTACTTATTGTTACTACTACTTATTGTTACTACTACTACTTATTATTACTACTACTACTTATTGTTACTACTACTACTTATTATTACTACTACTACTACTTATTGTTACTACTACTACTTATTATTACTACTACTACTACTACTACTACTTATTGTTACTACTACTACTTATTGTTACTACTACTACTTATTATTACTACTACTACTACTTATTACTACTTGTTACTACTACTTATTGTACTACTACGTATTATTACTACTACTACTACTATTGTTACTACTACTTATTATTACTACTACTACTACTTATTGTTACTACTACTTATTATTACTACTACTTATTATTACTACTACTACTACTTATTGTTACTACTACTTATTATTACTACTACTACTATCTTGTTACTACTAGTACTATTACTAATACTACTACTTATTGTTACTACTAGTACTTATTATTACTACTACTACTACTACTACTTATTGTTACTACTAGTACTTATTATTATTACTACTTATTATTACTACTACTACTACTACTACTACTACTACTACTACTTATTGTTACTACTACTTATTGTTACTACTACTTATTGTTACTACTACTTTATTGTTACTACTACTACTTATTCTTACTAGTCTTACTACTACTACTTATTGTTACTACTACTTATTGTTACTACTACTAATTACTACTACTACTAACTACTTATTGTTACTACTACTTATTATTACTACAACTACTACTACTTATTGTTACTACTACTTATTGTTACTACTACTAATTACTACTACTACTACTTATTGTTACTACTACTTATTATTACTACTACTACTTATTGTTACTACTACTACTTATTCTTACTACTAGTACTTATAACTATACTACTACTTATTGTTACTACTAGTACTTATTATACTACATACTACTACTAATCTTATTTACTATAGTTACTTATTATTATTACTACTTATTTACTACTACTTATGTTATACTAACTACTTATTGTTACTACTACTACTACTTATTGTTACTACTACTACTTATTGTTACTACTACTTATTGCTACTACTACTACTTATTGGTACTACTACTACTACTACTACTACTACTACTATGTATTGTTACTACTACTATTACTACTACTACTACTACTACTACGTATTGTTACTACTACTACTTATTGTTACTACTACTACTTATTGTTACTACTACTATTTATTGTTACTACTACTACTACTACTACTTATTACTACTACTACTTATTATTACTACTACTTATTGTTACTACTACTACTTATTGTTACTACTACTTATTGTTACTACTACTACTTATCGGTACTACTACTTATGTTACTACTACTACTACTACTACTACTACTACTACTACTACTACTACTTATTGTTACTACTACTACTTATTGTTACTACTACTACTACTACTACTTATTGTTACTACTACTACTTATTGTTACTACTACTACTTATTGTTACTACTACTACTTATTGTTACTACTACTTATGTTATACTAACTGCTTATTGTTACTACTACTTATTGTTACTACTACTTATGTTACTACTACTACTACACTACTACTACTACTACTACTACTACTACTATTAGTTACTACTACTACTACTACTACTACTACTACTACTACTACTACTACTTATGTTACTACTAGTACTACTTATTGTTACTACTACTACTACTACTACTACTACTACTACTACTACTACTACTACTACTACTACTACTACTACTTATTGTTACTACTACTACTACTACTACTACTTATTGTTACTACTACTACTACTTATTGTTACTACTAATACTACTACTACTTATTGTTACTACTTCTACTTATTGTTACTACTACTTATTGTTACTACTACTTATTGTTACTACTACTACTTATTGTTACTACTATTTATTGTTACTACTACTACTTATTGTTACTAGTACTTATTGTTACTACTACTACTACTTATTGTTACTACTACTACTTATTGTTACTACTACTACTACTTATTGTTACTACTACTTAATGTTACTACTACTACTATACTACTACTACTACTACTACTTATTGTTACTACTACTACTACTACTTATTGTTACTACTAGTACTTATTGTTACTACTACTTATAGTTACTACTACTAATTATTGTTACTACTACTAATTATTGTTACTACTACTACTACTACTACTACTACTACTACTACTACTACTACTACTACTACTACTACTACTACTACTACTACTACTACTACTACTACTACTACTTATTGTTACTACTACTACTCATTGTTACTACTACTACTACTACTACTACTTATTGTTACTACTATTATTTATTGTTACTACTAGTACTTATTGTTACTACTACTTATTGTTACTACTATTACTTATTGTTACTACTAGTACTTATTGTTACTACTAGTACTTATTGTTACTACTACTTATTGTTACTACTACTACTTATTGTTACTACTACTACTTATTGTTACTACTACTACTTATTGTTACTACTACTTATTGTTACTACTACTACTTATTGTTATTGAACACAAACACACATGCACCCTGCACCTTAACATGCACATACACTATATGCAAGACACTTTCTATAAATAATTAACTATTTTAGTTCATCTTATCTCATTTAATATGTTATCTTACTACTACTACTACTACTACTACTACTACTACTACTACTACTACTACTACTACTACTACTACTACTACTATGTATTGTTACCATTCTTGTATTCATTGTTGTTAAAAAGTATGTTTTTTCCTCTGAAATGTAATTGAGTAAAGTAGGGTTAGGGTTAGGGTTAGTATACAAACCTAGTATACAAACCTAATAATACTTGAGCAAAGTACAAATCCCCCAAAACAGTACTTAAGTATTGTAACAAAGTACAATTACTCAAGTACTTTACACCCCTGCTGAAGGAGGGGGTGAAGAGATGGATTTGAGATGTGAACAAGATCAACAGGATATGATACAATACTGTATGTGTGAATTTACCAGTGGTGGAAGAAGTACACAGTTCCTTTACTTAAGTAAAAGTAAAAATACCCAGATAAATGAGTACTCTGGTAAAAGTAAAAGTCCTCCTTTCAAATTCTAAAGGTGACATGCATTATAAATGTCTTTTTTGAGTCTCATTGTATTATAGTAATAGGAGTTAGTATCAATGTGTTTTTGTGTCTAAATACCATATTGACGGATTGCCGTCATTCAGGTCATTCATTTCCTGGTCCATTTTAATCAGGTCGTTCTGATTTGACTCGCATGGTGACGTCACGTGGCGAGGATGGAGCGGATAGTGAGCCGATTGGCTCTGTGGTTGTAGCGCACCAAACAGGGTTTGACAGAGCGAGCGAGAGAGAGAGAGAGGGAGAATCAGATAGACCCTCGCGACAGAGCACACATACACACTGTGCCGAGAGAGAGAGAGAGAGAGAGAGAGAGAGAGAGAGAGAGAGAGAGAGAGAGAGAACTGTGTAAACACTCTGCGTGCAGGTCCCCTTCTCTATCTCTCTCTCTCTCTCCCGTTCGAGGAAGTCTACCACTGTGCAGCGCTACAGCTTATGCTCCCGAATCGAGAGAGAGAGAGAGAGAGAGAGAAGTATGAAAACACGGGGGCGTGTTTGCACATGAGCCTAAAGCCTTGTATAAAAACCTGTTTTTTACACAAACAAGTTTCATCTGTGGCTGGCGTGCAATGGTTGAGCTTATCCTAGAGGATATACGCTTTTTCATGTAGCATGCTAGATAACTGGTATCATGCGCTGCTTGTTATTTTCATCGTATCCGGGGTATGGGGTCATGGGGGGTGAACTGATAAACCCCTCCCCCCTTTTTACTGATTGGCCAGGGGGTTGGACCTCCTGTTCTTCGGTCTTCCTGTCACGCTGTGGGGTCAGCGCGTCACAGGGTGGTGAAAGGGGGGGGGTAAGGGAGTTCCCTGGTCCCATGCCATATTTGGGCAGGTGGGTCACGGAATTTCCCCGGCCATAGAATACGTCACTGGGCACGTTTCTATTGGTCATGAGACTTCTGTGAGTTTTTTTTCAGGCTCCATATTGTGGACCACTGTCATTGTCAAGATTGGGTGATGCGGTGGGATGGAAACTGTTTGTTTTCTGCTCTGCTCTCTATTTGCATATGTGTTGAGCTTTTGGTCACGTGGCTCAATGTTTACATATATCTTTTCAATTATTACTCACATGGGAGGTCTCTCTGAGGGTTCCCTGTCTCCCCTCTTTTATACAGAGCGGTGTTGACAGGGTTTTGTCCCTCAGACGTGTCATATGGGACCCATATCTGTCTTTTTGGCCAGATTCCTGCCGCTCGTCCCAGACGGTGTGGAGGGAACGTTATCTGGTTTCTTGTTAGAATTACATTGATGTGTTTTGGGTCTCGACGTGTACATGGCGCTGGCCCTGGGTGCTTTCAGTGTCGAACCACGCATGGGCTGGCGCGCCTTGGTTGCTCATTTATAAAAACTGCGTTTTTAATACGAGCAACTGAGATGGAGATTTTATCTCTTCCGAGCGCCAGTGTTCTAGGTTAGTCTCGATGACTCACGCTCATCTCTGGGGGGAGATGATGGAGTAGATCAAAGCATTGGCGGAGGGGTCTCACACCCATGGGGTGGGCCACCGGGTACGGTGCGTTTGTGTTCTGACCGCCTTGGTGGCGCCCTCTGTGATGTTTTGGATCGACACACGTACCTACCCCCCTCTTAGGACTGGGGATGGCGGCGTGACTAGGAAACGGGACTGGTTCTGGTCGCGCCGGACTAGGTCAGTTAACCCGTTGTCCGCCGGGGAGCAGATCTGCTGTTCTGGTACCCTGAAGGACTTTGTGCTCGTCCGGGGGGAAAATCCGGGTCAGCCCGGGCGTCGCGGGGATTCATGTTATGGATGTGTGTGTCGTAGGTATGTCACTACGAGTTATCCTTCGCAGTGTGCTTGGTCCATATTGTGTTGTACCTTGCGCTGTCCTAAGGGGCCTGGTCCTTCTTCATTCTTTTTCGCCTTTCCCTTCCCCTGCTCGGCAGGGCTGGGAGGGGGCTGTCGAGGAGGTTCTATTGTACCCCTCTGGCATCCCTGTGTATGTCCCGGTCCGCCGGGCCCAGGTCCGGACTCGTTCTCGTCGACCTGTTGGCCTGGGTTAACCCCTTCTTGAAAACTGAAACACTTGTACTGCCTGTATAGCCGGTGTATACACGCAGTTGTGTTTCAGAGTTTTTTTCTTGGGGGGTTATGGGAACAACCGCCTCCTGTTAAACTAAACATAGGGGGGTGGTTGATTCCCCAGTGTGTTGGTAGCAGAGTCGACTCTCTGGTTTCGGCCGGGCTTGACCCCGTCTGCCTGCGAGTGTGCCCCCGCACTTTTCATGATGTCTGCCAATCATGTCAGCCTTCTCTTGGACCTCGACCTCTCTAAGGGGTCGGGTTTGTGGAGGTTGCGACATGGTGCACAGCACGCCCCTTCCACCGGGGTGCTGTTTTCACAGTGGACCCCTTGCAGTGGTTCCCAAAGTCGGGGTCGCGACCCAAAGGTGGGCCGCGAGCAGCCACGGATGGGCCGCGAGATGATTTAAAAAAAAATAATAATAATAATAATAAATAAACAAAAACGAAAAATCTACTTATTTCAACGAACATTTCAAACTAAATAACAGATTATGCACATAAAACGCTGAAAACAACCGAAGCAACAATAGTATTTTAATGAGGCTATTATTATTATCATTATTATTTTGCAACAAGTTAGCCCTCTCATAAATAGCACATATAAATGAATAACTAACTTGAACTAACTTAATAGGATTGAAGTGATATTTGGCTTAAAAAATCGGTCGCCTGGCAAAAAAAAAAAGAAAAAAAGCCTGACGATGTGCATTGGGCCGCGGCTCTCTGACGCCTTATTTTCTGGGCCCCGGCCTGAAAAGTTTGGGAACCCCTGCCTTGCTCCGGGCACAGGTCGAGTTATGCTCTTTGGCCTGTTGCCGGGATTGAGGGATCGACCTCTTGGGGGTTGTCTCCCCGGTGCGCCGACTGGCCCCACAGTATTGTGGGGGTGTAGCCTCTGTGGAGTGCTTCAGGGCGGAGTGCTGTAGGGGGGAAGGGCCTGCTCTTGGATTTGGCCCCGTCCAATACGCTGGCGATGTGGGGGGTGGTGTCACCAGTGACCGCCTGGTGGGGTCTCGATGCTACGGCATCGTTGACCTCAACAGGCCCCCTTTTTTCGGGGGGTCCTGGCCCTCAGGCTGTTCCTGGGGCTGGGTCCTCCTCCCCGCTCCGCTGCTACGGCCTTGCCACAGAGTTGGGTTCTTGACCTTTGACCCCGTGATGTTGGGGGCTGTAACAGTTTTTTTTTCTTCCCGTTCGTTCCCTAGTGGCATGTGGGATGCGCGCCTGAGTGGTCGCGGGTCCTTCTGTGTGAAGGTAAGTCCCACGATCTGCTCACCCTGTGCATTTGAGGTGCTAAACCCTCTTCGCCGGATCCGATTCCCTCCCGTCCCCCTCTAGGGGTTCTGATGGTTGTGGGGGGCCTCAGCGGGTACATTTGTCGAGCTTCCGCTATGCTCAGCTCCTGTGTTCCACTAGAGTGCAGAGCGTAAGCTATACGATAATATAACATACGGTTATCCTATAACCATAGTTATATGAGTATAGTGAGCGCTCTGCACTGACTCACTGAGGACCCCGTGGTCTTTGCCTTCAGTGGTGAAAGACTTGGGAAGGAGCTGTTAGTGTGGCCACGACCCTGCTTATGTAGAGGAGCGGATGTGGGTGTGGCCAGGCGGATGGGTGTGTACATGTGGAGAAAAATTATTCAGTGTTAGATTGGATAAAGGGATAGTTCCAGGGGCGGATTTAGGATTGTAGGAGATCCGGGGCTTAGCCCAGATAGGAATTTTTTTACTTCGACACCACAACCTTTAACTTATACCACCACCTTAAAGCGGACAAAAGGCACTAGAGAACACTTAAATTCACATCCTTTAATTAATGAAGCAAACAATAATAATAATTAATAATAATAATAATAATAATAATAATAATAATAATAATAATAATAATAATAATAATAATAATAATAATAATAATAATAATAATAATAATAATAATAATAATAATAATAATAATAATAATAATAATACACTGTATTTGTATAGCACCTTTCATACAAGAATTGCAGCTCAAAGTCAAAGTGCTTCACAGCAGTAAAAAAAGACAGGCATAAAATGAGCACAACATTGGCAGATCAAGAGCAATGCATAAAGTGCAGACATAAAGCATAAAATAGATAGCAGCAAAGTAGACAAAGTCAAGGTAAGACATAGGACATTAAATCACATCGTCTTTCATATTAGGATCTAAGATCTAGGGTTAACTCGCCGAACGTTGAGCACCAGGACCCCCGAAAACCAGAGTATAGTCGGGTTTTCATCGTTGTTTCTTTTATTCTATATTTCCATTCATAAAGACATGCCGGCAGCCTGTGTTATCACTGGGGATGGGTCTGAGATCTCAAAAGTCCAATACCGCCGCCTAACGCCTTGCGGCCGCTATTGCACTCCATTTGAAACTATGTGGCTTGGTGTCTGGGCCGAGCTGCGGCCTGCGGCTTAGGTCTGAGTCTACGCGGGCAAATACTGCGGCATGGTCATGCTGGACCTACAAAAGGCCTTCGACACTGTCAATCACACCATTCTGATTGACAAGCTAAAAGCAATTGGTCTATCAGTGAGCTGGATACAATCCTACCTGGAAGGGGGAGAGAACAGATGGTGGAGGTAAACGGTACCCTATCCCCCCCCCCCCTCCCAGTGAGCTGTGGTGTTCCACAAGGAAGCATACTAGGACCGCTACTGTTCCTAATTTATGCAAATTACATGTCGTCAGCTTGTGACTGCAACTTGTTCCTGTTTGCGGACGACTCAGCCCTGCTGGTCTCTGACAAAAACAAGTTACAGGTTGAAAAAACCCTCAGCTCGGAACTAGGCTAAATCTGGCTCGCCGATAACAAACTATCATTACACATGGGCAAAACAGAGTCCATTCTCTTCGGTTCAAATAACAAATTCAGCAGGACCAACGGCTTCTCAGTTACAGTGGGTGACAATATTGTCACAAGGAAAGATGAAATTACCTACCTGGGTTCCATCCTAGAGGCTAATCTTTCCTGTGACAAAATGGCATCCAATGTAATAAAAAAAAGTTAACCAACGAACTCGATTCTTGTACTGGATCTCCTCTCTGGTAAACAAGAATACCCTGAATACTCTGGCAGGAGCACTCATTCAAGGGTACTACGACTATGCTTGCACCTCATGGTACCAAAGCACCTCAAAGGCACTAAAAACAAAATTACAAACATCTCAAAACAAACT
Source organism: Notolepis coatsorum (assembly GCF_963971535.1). NCBI lineage: Eukaryota > Metazoa > Chordata > Actinopteri > Aulopiformes > Paralepididae > Notolepis > Notolepis coatsorum. The sequence continues at coordinate 5,949,769 of NC_140184.1, read as the reverse complement.
GGTCAGACTACTGCTTGACCTGACTCCTAGAACCCACCTCACCCCTGCCCACTTTGACAACCTAGGATGGCTTAGAGTAGACGACAGAGTACAGCAACTTGCAATGGGCCTGGTCTACAAGATACACTACACGACCAAGGTACCCATGTACATGTCAAAATACTTCCCAAAGGTGAGTGAATACCACGATCACAACACCAGAGGGAGCTCCACAAATCATGTTAAACCCAGATTCGGCTCAAACAAGGGACTAAACACGTTTCGCAATTATGCCACATCAATGTGGAACACCCTACCCAAAGCTGTAAAGGAATGTGAATCACTACCCACTTTCAAAAACACTCTCAAAAAACACCTACGGGAGACTGCTATTCGAAACTGGCCCCTGCAAATGTCCTAACCCAACCCCCTCCAATGTACAGTAAATGACCAAGTATGGCTTTGTCAATATTCCAATGTACAGTGTCCCCCACCCACCCCCTACCCAACCCCCCCCCCCCCCCCCCCCCAACCACCTCCAATGTACAGTCCCCCCCCCCACACCCACCCACCTAACCCCACCCCACCTACCCAACCTCCTCCAATGTACAGTTTCTACGTCAAATGTATATACTCTCTGTTCTGGACTCTTTTTGTATCACAAACAGTACTGTATTTGCAAATCTGGTATGTCATAAATGTATAGATGTAGCAGTACTGTCTATCTGTATGTCGTGTGTGTCATATATGTTATGATGAATTGAAAATGGGGGACCCTGATGTAAACAAGACGAAAGTCTTTCTCTGGTCTGCATCCCCTTAACACTTTGATTGCCCAACCCGAGTTTTCTCGGGTTTACCCCCCGCGGGTTGAATGCCCATCACGAGAATATTTGTTTTTTATCTTTTTTTTTTTTAATTAGTGATCTGAATTCATATTTCATCAACCGAGTCTACCGTTGGTAAATCAGCCACTCCAGGCGCTCAGATGTGAACAAAGCGCCCCCTATCGTCTCCCAGATGGTAATTCACCCTTTTGGATTGGACTCAATGAAAAGGCATGAGAAAAAAAAACCCGGACTCGACATTTTACTTCTGACCGGAGTCGATCAGCTTCATTCTGGACCCTCAAAGCAGCAGGGATTATGTGTTTTACAGTATACGTGGTGGATCAATAAAAGGATCGATTTTTGGAATGGCGATCAGGAATTGGAATAATCCATTTGGATACCATCTGATCTCAGGTAAGGAATCTATTTTACCAGTATTAGGATAATCAGACCCGTTTTCACGGAGATATACGCTTTCCCCCTATAATGTGATATGGCTGTTTGACTGTAAAAGCGACCAGGAACCAGCGCGCGGCACCAGCGTGCACACATACACATATACTATCGATAATCTAGCGTTTATTTGAAAACGATTCATAAATAGGCCGAAAAATTACAACGTTCTAGAATATTCCAGTACAGGGCGATTATCATGGAATCTCTTCTTTTTTCCGTGAAAACGAGGGCTTTTCAAAATGATATAAAATGGAAATGAACCGATAAAAAAACAATCCGCTTCGACAATGTTGACTGGAAATGGGTCATTGATAATGCCACGGGCAGATTAGACATATAGCCATAATTTAAAACATAGATTAGGCGATATTAACGTTAACATTGAAGTGGTGCTGGGCATTCAAGGGGGTAAAAAGGAAAACACGGCCGGCTCTGAAAGTGTTAAAGGCCAACTTGCAGGTTGTATTTTTGTTCAATAAACAATGTGACTAGGCCAACGGTGACTTTCATGAAGAGGGACATTTTTTCTATCGAAATTGACCCAGTTTTAGCATTTTTATCAAACATTTTGTCGACCAAACCACAACCTCCACGCCCATCTCTTAGGACCGACTGACCCATGTTCAACTGCTGTTCTCAAATCAAATCAAATCAAATTTATTTATAGGGCCCGACAACACACGTTAATGTCCCCATGGGCCGTACAGATATTCTTTAAACAAGTCAAGAAGAAAACATAACAATAAGTCACGAACAGAACAAGAACACCATAAGGTGCAAACATTTTTAGATGGATGCAAATAAATGAAAGAATGCAAGCACTCCCAGACATACCCCACGCGAAGGTAAGGAAAAACTCACTAAAACCTAACAATAGGGAAAAAAGCTCCACAGGCAGTGTGGAGGAGAGAAACCTTAGAAGGGCCATTCAAGGGGGGATCTCCCTTCTTAGATGTTGGTGATAGTAGTGTTGCAGACGGACAGTTGGTAAGCATGCACTCATGTGTGTAGTGGAACACAGATGAGTGCATGCAATAGCAACTGTACATTTTGAAAAATTAAAGATAGAGCTAATAGCGATAGCAACTGAACATTTTGAAAGATTAAAGATAGAGCTGATAGCAATCTATTTGAGGCACAGGGGCGGCGCAAAGAGGGTCACGTCCTCCCCGTCTTAGTCAAGGGACATTTAACACTCCGGTCGTTGCTCAGGGATAGCCGGAGACAGGGAGATAGGGGGCGGCGCAGAGAGGGTCACGAACTCCCCGACATCATCGCGGGACATCCGGCACTCCGGTCACCACTACGAGACCTCCGGAGACAGGGGGGCACGCAGAGGGGGTCGCAACCTCCCGGCCTTCGTCACGGGACGTCCAACACTCCGGTCAACACTCCAGGACAGCAAGTCATAGGGAGACAGGGAGACGGGACAGGCGTTAGACAGCTCATGAGATTGTAGTAGGCGGACATAGCAATAGATACAAGTGGTAGGCATATATGTGAATGGAGTAGATATATGAAGTAGGCGTATTATGTGAATAGAAATGGAAGTACTTAACCCAGCAATGAAACCGCATTGACTGTTAATCTGTTAACAGTCTGTTAATACTGTTAATCAGTTGACAGGACCACGGACAGACGGCGGTGAATAACTGATCCAAGGCCTCGGAGGTGCATGTAGAGCAGTCACTACAATCTTGGCCACGACCCCGAGGCATCCATCACCTTAGTCACCTTCTCATGGAACTTTTCTCCACTTCGGCCTTCAAAGTTCTCGTTTGAATATTTGCTACTACCACCAAGATCTTCATAATGCGCGTGTGTCATCTTAATGATGACGTCACATCAGGTGCAGGGCAGCAGGGCGCCTGAGAGTCACAGGCAGGTAGTGGCAGGAAGCAGAGAGCCTTGCTACTACTAGCCGAGGAGTGAATGAATAAAAATGTATCTGTTTCACCTAACACTATTGCTCCGTGATCATAGCCATTCATCTCTAAAGCTAACCACTATTTGTAAACGCCACAACCACGTTACCATATTTGTAATAATGTAAATCATTGTGTCGTTGTACATATTGTGTATATAACGTTAGTAGCTAAGTTAGCTAGCTTGGTAGCCAGCATTCTCCAAACTCCTAACATGCCTCGATTTAAAATGGTTCTCTCCTCTTTGTATACCTTTGTCCTCACAAGTATTCTGCCAGGGAACTTATGGACACGACAATAGTAATAAGTAATAAGGTGTTTGAGCTTGTAACGTTAACGTTAGTTAGCTAATAGCTATCGTGGTAGCCCCTTATGTGACTGATGCACCGAGTGCTATCCGAGGGGCTGCTATCGTATCAACATGCCGTGACGTGTAGCTTGCTAGCCGGCATGATGCATGTGCAGTGCTTTGCCCCACAGGTCTGAGAAGAGGACCTGCACATTTTACTCGTTCACAAAACTCTTTTACATGCCCCGATTTAAAATGGTTCATGACAGTAGCCATAATGCTAACGTTAACGGGGTAACGTTAGCCAGAGCCATATAGCCAGTAGTAGGGGAGCATGTCTATGTTCCCCGGGTCCTATGTTCCCCGATTGATTGATTGAAAATTTTAGACCACCAGCCCTGATTCCAAACTCTAACCTTAACCAACTTCGAAACAGTGCCTAAGCTTAACCAGTTCGAAACAAGGCGGACATTAATAATTAATAAAATAATAAAAATGTATAAAGTTTTCAATCAATTAATCAATCAACCGGGGAACATAGGACCTGGGGAACATAGGACCCGGGGAACATAGGGATGATCCCCACACTTATGACCCGGACGGGCATAAGGCATAAGTTGCCTGAAGTGACGTCACGGCCCTGCTAGCGTCTGATAAGCTTTTTCATTTGCTGCGTACATGTTATTCGTGCGTGGACCTTTTTAACCCTTTCTGAGTGGCATTTCCGGCGTCAAATGGAAAAAAATAAATAATGAAATTAGATACCAATGATGTAAACTACCCATAATTGAAGAGTAGGGTTTAACCTGCAAGTTGGCCTTTAACAATTGTATGTATTGAGCTGTACTGTACTGTATGTAACGTTCTGGGTCCTATCTTACCTTAGGATGGTACCCTACTGTCTGTCTGGTTTACTTCACCTGTTGTTTGGGTTGCACTTATTGTATGTCACTTCTGATTTGCTGTCTCGCACTAATTGTCTGTCACATCTGGGAGCTGTCACTGGCTGTCATTCTGGCTGTCACTAATTGACACATTGGAATGTTGGGAATGTGCCTTTATAATGAATGCTCTGTTCTCTTGTTCTTTGCTAGAGCTTCACTATAACCTACGAGCAGGACCACCTGAACAAGTGCTGACCCAACTCTCTGTTCTGTATTCTATTACTCTTGTTCTCTTAATAAAGAGATAACCTTGTTTTGAACAGTAAACACTTCTGTCTCTTTCCTCGACAATTGGAATTCCCACTTACCTGCTAACCGTAACAGAAGCTCTAGCCAAAACATGAGTTCCACCGAGGAGATGCGGGAGGAGATGGCAGCTCTGCGGGACCAGCTGAGGATTCTGCTCGATCGTCAGATGGCTGTTGGAGTCGAGCTGGGTCGACTGGGAGACCTATCCATCGTATCCCAGGAGACAGCTGATTCAGCGTTAGCTGCGGTTAACAAAGCCCGCTCTGCAGCCGCTGGGGCGGCATCCACGATGGGATCAGCGTAGGGAGCTTCACCGATCGGCGGGGAAGGAGAGTTGAGGTATCCTGTGGGTTGTGAGGAATTCCGGGAGCCACGTCTGCTGCCGCCGGATCGCTATGGAGGGGCTCCAGCAGGGTGTCGTGAGTTCATCGCTCAGTGTGCTATTGTTGTATATTCCTATATGAATATCTATTAATTACAGCACAGTGAGGTTGCTAACTATAGGAAGGGAAAGATCACAGTGTGATAGAAACAATGGTCCTCATCTGGGCTCCCAAATTTAGCCAGTAGAGAATAAGTGTGTACAACCGGACAACCAGCAGCTATGGTCCAATATTCATTTAATTGCAGCGTGGTGCCGAGAGTGGAATAATGCATTGGTTACATACAGGACACTTCAAGCATAATACATGAGTTGTACAAAAGGATTTTGATGAGGTAAATCACAATAGCCCTCACAAGTTGGCTTTTTACATCAAAGACAGTATTGTACATAAATATTAGTCATGTTATGTTAATGAAATAAGACCATAGTACTCTTTGTCACCACATGATAAAACCTGGGTCTAAGATAGGCATCTTACTCTAGTTATCACATTATTCCATATACCGTTTTACTCACATAGGGACAAAGTAGACCATGGTCGGTGGTGGTGGTGGAGACCAGACTCAGACCCCCTGGGTAACGGTGTGTGGCGGGTCCGGCTGGCCTCCCTCTCTCTCTTACTGTTCCAATACTTATAGATTTCATGACCTCACTACTCTTAACCTAATTCCACCAATCACAAGTATCTTAAAAACAGGCAGTCCTCATTTGGTGTCTCCTGGTCGTATGTGTCTGTAACAGCCATGGGTAGCCCCCTCCTTTTTGAACAGAGGGGGGGTTGGACTGTGGCCTCCTTTGAATGAATCAATCATGTTAACATTCCTTCTATTTGGTTCTTCTGTAAGTTACTTTTCTAATAGGTTACTATACTCTTGTTTTATTATTCCAACATTGTTTTCATTCTAAACTAATATACTGCAATTATTTCCTGTGACCTTATCTTGATTAGGCAACTGTCTTTAGGTTTTACTGAGTCACCGTTTTTCTGTGGTGTGTGACTGAGTAAACAATGTCGTCATTAGAGAGGTGTCGCCCGGTGATTTTCAACATGATGAGGTCTGATGACTTCAGCCTTAACAGTGCTCGTGTTGATACAACATCAACCCAGTATAGTCAGTGCTTCTTAGGTTAATACTATTCAATTCACAAGAGCCATCCCAAAACCCCATCTACCAAACTGACACCTTGTCTCACAGAGGCATTTCTGCTTTTGGTCTCCTCTTGCTGTGCTCAACTGTCACATGTCTAGGTGTTTGGTTTCCTGGGGGGTTGGAATGGCTCCCTGTCCAACTGTCTTCCTCTAATTGCCATTGTGTAAGTCATTTCAACATGGGGGGTTGACCCGAAGGCTCCCCAGAATGTCATACAACCCTGCCGCCTGCTACAGCTTGTTCCATCACTCTTGAGAGTCCATGTGATGAATTATTTACCATCACTACAGATACTTTCAGTTTTCTGGGTTATCTAACATTTTTTATTATGAAATTATGAAGTCATGAAGTCAAGGTTACCACATTCCTCCCTTTGACATTTTACTAATGTCATATTACAATTATCTTGACTTAATTTCTTTACATACTAGCCATACAATTTAACATAATTACAAAAATCATAAATTTTGAATTTTTCACAATCTTTTCTTCTCAATTTTTTCCATTCTTCTTTGGTACATCTCATCAATTTTTGCCTTCTTGTCTTCTTCTTTTCTTTCCCACATTTCCCCTGACTATGGCCCCCTCCCGGGGAATCCAAATGACCCATTCATCCAGATCCCCAATTAACCTACTCTGCCTTAAATGAAACAGTGTTTACCACTCTTTCATCCGGCCTCGTTCCTCTGGGCACGTTGAATATGCTAAAAACAATTAAAACAATTTAATCTAAACATTACACATTTAAAGTCTAATCAATCACAATTTTTTTTAAATTACAGTATCCGTTTACATGATCTGGGGAGACAAGATCCATTAGTATCACAATTTTTTTTCCATTTTACATTCATTCTCTGAAATAATCTCTTCTTATTTTTCCTTAAGATAGTACAATCACATCTGCATACTCAATCAATTGCTTCCCACCTATCCTCCCCCCTTTTATGACACACATAATGGTCATAATCTTATCACCTCTTGTGTCCACAGCTCAGTTTTGGCAGAGGAAAGCAGAATTTCAACGAACATTTTCTTTCACCCATTCTCCTCACTCTGGCCATCTCCTCACTTATGTGAATGCATCTTTATCTGACCCTGCGTTGTGTTATTTATCCGCCCTTTGCTTGCGCCCTACCAAATCAATGTGCACAAGACAAAGCCCATCAGTACCTATCCAGTCTCGTCCCTGTCCCCCACAGTCCAATCACAACTCCACAACTCCCCAGAGAACCTTGTTCACACAATTTCCGCTCAGCCTTCAGACTGGCTCCGCCCCCCCAGGCCAGGTCATCCCAGGTCTAGTCATCTATCTATCTCATGACAACCCGTCGTCAGATGATTATAGCGTCGAAGTTCCTCCAAACCACATCTGTTCAGTTTTTACAACCTGGCCCCACCCGCATGGGGTTTGTATAGGCAGGGGTCTCCGTGTACAAGAATTCTCTCACCACAATCTGTAATTGACCACCATTGGACTGCAGAGTAACAGGGAAAAATGAAATTACCGCTCTAATGAAATGTATTCATGTCTCTCCCAGCGTCGATCTGCCTTTCCCCTCCCTTTTCTGAGCTGTTGAAGACACAAGCACAGAGCAAATCTTTTCACACAATATGTCAACATACTTAATAAGGGAAGCCATTAATTCCATATGCAAATCGTGGTGGCACTACTTAACTGTCATTGATCTGATCCAATGCATCCCAGCCTCCATCTGTTCCAATGTATCCCAGCCTTCAACAGTCCTCTCCCGCCAAATCATGTAACACAGTTTGGGAAAAAACAAAAACCAAACAATTAACCAAATATTCAAATATAACACATCCTCCGACCATATGTCTTGCAATTTTTACATAAAAAATTACCATTCATACCTAAAACAGTAAATCAATGAAATAAAATAAAAACCAGGTTTTCCAAAACCATCCATTCAACATCTCATCACCCAACCGTTCCATTCACACATGTCAGTGACTTTGACACCTCTCAAGACTGCACAATCACCCCTACAGGTTCCTATCCAAACCGCTTTGAGTCCACACAACTACAGATCAAAACACTTAGAAAATAAACCTACAAATGTACATTCACGCTCACTCATACATACAAAAATTAAATTTAAATAAAAGTAGTATCTGTACCAAAATAAAACTTTAAACCTTGAATATGACCTAATCAAATGCTTTCATCCAATTTCTCATAGTCACATTCATTCGATCCTGAACATTTAGAGTTAGAAAAGAAATAAAAGCAAAAACCAATCAAACACCACAATTCAACCACACAAAATAACCAACACTCTCTCTCATTCTCAGCCACACAGATCATCTCCATCCTTCATATTATAAACATATACTTTCACGCTGCTCCCACACTTGCATACCACCTGGCACACAATCATCTACCGTTCACACTGATCATTTGAAACTAAACAAATACTTCCAAAACTCTCTCTCATACAACTCATTAATCAACCACAGACCGACAATGGTTTAGTTTGTTCCTCCCTCTTCTGCTCTCTCATCAGGCTACACTCATTATCAGGCTAATACCATCTCTTCTTAATCTCTGTACTCAAAAGGTCTAGCAGAACCCCTTTTTCAACCTGAAGTCACCCCAGCCTGCTAGAACTGGTGATAACTCCAGGTTATTCCTTCAATCAAACAGGCCGCCCTAATCAAATGTAAATAACCTCATCTGATTTGGCTCCTATTCAACCGTCTCCTACCCTCTTTTCTTAAATTAGCTGCTTACTGTCTCAACATCTCCCCCGTCGTAAAAATAACTGCCAACTGTTATCTCATTTTACAACTGTCTTCTGCATCTTCACCTCTGACCTCTACATACCCTGCTTCTAACTGCCTAACACCACTCCGTCTCCCTGTCGTATAACCGCCCCTGTTTGCAGCTGTACAACTGTACACTCCTATAACTCCAGTCAAACACAACATCATTATTCTAAGCTCACAATTGTACATGTCACACAGATTAAAACAATTACTTTCTTAACACAACATCATTTAAGTAATAAAATTACAACCTAACTACCCCCCATGGTAAGGGCATACCCTTGTGTAAAACAACCTTGCTTCCCCCACAGACTTAATGTATATATTTTGTTCCCACTTTTAAATGATACATTTACCCAGAGTAGTTAAATTGTGTGTCTAACTTGGTCACAGGCAAACGAAATCATTCCCTACTGATAGACACACTGCAATGTTTTGCAGTATAAACCCCCTTCTATTTTCTCCCCAATGACTATCTCCCAAAATCTACAACATCACACATGTACACACTTGTGTTGTGCAGTGCACACAGTATTTCCCTTCTCAAACAATAGTCAACTGTCAAGGTTAGTTTTGTGAAATCTTAACCTATCACCGGCAACGTTCATCAACTCATCCCATTATTACTCCCAAACTACCATTTATCTGTGTATCATGTATGCAATAAAAGTTATGATGTATTTTAAAACGGGTGACTCCGTCTCTGGTCTGCATCCCCTTAACAATTCCATGTTTTCCACTGTACTGTTTTTAATCAATCAATTCTCATTCCCCCCTGGTTAAAAATATACCCCTATGTATCAAAGACAATAATACAACCTACCCAGTTCAGCCGGTTTTATGAATCCCAGCTTAATTATGGGCATGTATATTAAATCATCTACACTCTGACAACGTCCGCAACCTAATCTCAACTTCCTCCCTTAAACCAACCACTGATAACGTTACCTATCTCTTCCCCCGCGTACACATACTCGTAGCAATAACAACCATAAACAGAACCACTTCCAGGCTACTTATATAACATAAAGCAAAAATATCCACTTACCACCGTCCCCTGAGCGAAAATAAACGAAACAGCGATCCGCACATGCGCAGCAGCAACCGATGCGACTGTTATAACGTTGCTACGACAACCAAACTCTGCCACGACATTCATAAAAATGCCACGACATCCTACCGCGTCCAATACTACTCCCCAAACACTATTTCCCATTCTCTAATCACCTCATATGTCGCCCGCAAACTCACAAAACAGCCGCATGCAAGCTAATAGCCTAGCCAGCTTCCATGCGAGGTTCCATGCGAACCCGGAAGCCCCAAGTTATGCCACGTTCAAGATCCGTACATTCATTCACTCCGCCCAGTACCAATCTAACAATAAACAATTTACACATGTCTAAATACCCACTTTAAAAGAACAAACGATTGTAAAAGAATTTAAAAACATTCTCATATATCAACGCCGTTACACAGATCAACATTAATCATTTCTCCTACCCTTCTCTCTGCCTGGCCCCGCGCGCCGCGAACGTTACACACTCCCCATTCAGCACCATGACGTCATCATCATGCGACTCCTTTCATTCACGATACTCTCGTACACAATTGTTACCGCATCATATACAACCACTAAAACGACCCCAATCAAATCAACAAACGCCTCGACTCGCTTCCTAACAACAACCGCTCACACAGCGTTTCGTAAATTTTTTCACATCGTCGCCCTAACATCTCTAGAATACCGCATCTCCTCCACCGAGCTAAACTAGTTAGCCCCAACCTCCAATACGATTCGCTCCAGACTAGTATTGATCCGATCCACGTCACAACATAACAACCTTCGTCAAGCCTGCTACTGATCACATACATTTTACACAAATACACAAATACACAAATACACAAATACAAACCGACCCCCCGTACGAGACATCGATTACATGGCGCAACGCTACCAACCTTGGATTCTTGTGTAAGCCGACTTTCCATCTAAACATTGATCACTGAACATCCTCTCGTGTCCTTTTCCTAAATACCCCATATTTTCCATCTCCCGCGTCATACACAGTACCTCCGAGCGGCAAGCCCAGTCATATACTTAATAATACCAATTTTCGACCCACTAACAGGGTATAGAATTCCCACTATCACACACTCATTATACTCCATTTCTCTAATTCTACACTACATTCTTTACATTATGTCTGGCTTCCCCGCCTTAACCACTTAGCCACCTCACAGTCTCCTTCCCGCATATCTGTGACCTTCCATTTTCTACCACCCGATGCCATCTCCTTTAAATATTTTACCTAAACTAAACCCTTGCTTTCACCAGACAGACATACAGATTCGTACACTTTCCCTCACTTAGGCCTGCTCCTGCACGTCGCCTCCTAACTAGAGATTCCTCATCACTCTTTTCCAAAATGCGCCCCTAACCATCAGCCCTAGCCTGTCCCTAAAATATGACTAATAACTCTTCGTCGGCTGCCGCTCTTATATAATCAAAAAAAATTCGCAAGTTTCATCCTCCTGCTCACAATGACATTGCACAAACACGCTGCTCGCATTCACTGTAATAAAACTCAAAATAAGCAGGTCGACAGCGGCCTCCTGTTTCTAATAACAACACAACCATCAAAAAGCTCATGATTGCCCCTTTACTGAACAACAAACGCGCCGCCGTTAATTTTTGACATCCTAAACCTAACATCACCACCAGTCCTGTAAGCAAACAATACACATATCCACCCTGGGTCCTACTGTGGCTATACACGACCAATATTCCTATTCACCCCACGTTTTCCTCCTCCTCCAGACAGCCACCACTCTGTACTGCAAATTCCCAACTCCCCGGCTCTTTCTCTGCATGCTCATTATGTGAACAAATCAGAACGGGTCTTAAAACGGCACCAATTTGTTGTATATTCCTATATGAATATCTATTAATTACAGCACAGTGAGGTTGCTAACTATAGGAAGGGAAAGATCACAGTGTGATAGAAACAATGGTCCTCATCTGGGCTCCCAAATTTAGCCAGTAGAGAATAAGTGTGTACAACCGGACATCCATGTGATGAATTATTTACCATCACTACAGATACTTTCAGTTTTCTGGGTTATCTAACATTTTTGATTATGAAATTATGAAGTCATGAAGTCAAGGTTACCACACTCTCATATTCCAACTGCAGCCTCGTACTTTTCCCACTGATGTGTCTCGGGCAGCATATATCATCACCCTCCTCACAGGCCGTGCTCTCAGTTGGGCTACAGCAGAATGGGAGAGTGGGTCTGTAGTCTGCCGCAGTGTGGATGCTTTCACCCTGGAGTTACGCCACGTATTCGATACATCCAGGGTGATTTCCATTTATGAAGCCGGCGGTCGACTTATGTCCTGCCGGCAAGGCATTCGCGCTGTAGCAGATTACGCCATTGACTTCCGTATTGTAGCTCGAGAGGCGGCCTGGCCAAAGATCCCCTGCTGTGTCCATTTCTTGCATGGGCTCTCTGTGCGTATGCAGGACGAATTGTCAACACGAGAGCTACCCGAGCACCTGTACCACCTGATCATCCTGGCCATAAGGATGGACAATCGGCATCGGGAGAGGGAGCGCGAGAGGGAGGCTTCGTCACAGGTACTCTTCCGCCCCTCTTCTGGTGTCGAACGACCGGCATACCATCCTACGAGAGAGCACCGGGGTGACGACGAGCCGATGCAGCTGGGCGCTCTGAGCCTCTCTGACGCGGAGAGACAGAGGCGGGTCAGTGAGAAGCGCTGCTTTCGCTGCGGCCACACGGGGCATCGTTTCGCTACCTGTCTGGGGTTCTCGGGAAACGGAGGGGCCCGCTAGACCTGGGGAAGGTGTTAGCAGGTGGGCACTTCTCTCCGGTCATGGATGACACACGCACGTTTTTTTTATCTACTTTTTCTCCCCATTTTTCGATTTTTTTTCTCCCGTCCCCAATTTCGTATTGTCCAATTCTACCCTCCCCTGTCTCGAGCCCAGGCATGCGTTCTTCATGGGACGGGGTTGCACTCTGTGCAACCCCAGATAAGTACTCGCTATTTGCATATCAATAGCTCCGGTCGTCAGGTGTGTTAAATACGTTCTCAGATACATTCACACCTAACTTGTTGTGAATGACGTGTCACATTCCATTCGTAGAGGCAATTAGACACTGTCTTTAGTCTGTGCTCAAGCGAGGGGACATTAAATGCGCATTCGCGGGAGCGCGCGCACGCGCCGCAATTAGGTGCGTGCAACCCCAGATGATTTCAATAACGCACCACTGCTCGAGACTTGTTAGGCCATGCCTCCCACAAGTCGGCTGCAATGTGGACGAAGCCTTGCATCACGTGTCCCCTCCGGTACTCGAGGAAGCAGCCGTCGCATCTTTTCACCTGCACAGCGCGATCTCTCAGCGGCGAGGGTCTGCGTGGGAGGGACACGCCGCCCTTGTCGCTTCCTGATTCTACTGCGCAGGCGCACCAACTGACCTGTAGGAGTCGCTGTCCACAACGTCCGATCCCCACCCACCAGCTTCGCTCCCCCTAATACTGCCAATTGTATTAGTATGAATGACCAGCCAAGCTGGTAGCAACGTAGAGAGCTGGGCTCGAACCCAACATCTCCTGCATTGGTGGTCAGCGCCTTGCCCACTGCGCCACCTAGCCGCCCTACACACGGATTCTCTTAAAACAACCAGGGCTTTGGTGGATTCAGGGGCTGCGGGCAACTTGATTCATGTGGGTGTGGCTTTAGAGTGGGGGGGTTCCTAGAGGTACCTATTCCAGTCCGGTCCTTAAACGGTCAACCACTTGGTAGTGGAGTTATTACTCAGCGCACCGGGCAGCTGCGGGTTCAGGTGGCGGGTAACAATTGGGAGTGTTTACAATTTTATGTTGTCATGTCTCCTCACCCTGAAATTGTTTTAGGTCACCCTTGGCTTGTTGTGCATAACCCACATATTAATTGGGCTATGGGTGAACTCTCCATGAGAAGCGGCGTCAGGGCTGACGCTGGCGAGAGTTCATCCGCCCCCCCCCCCTCTTTTGTCTCTCTCCAGGATGACGGTGAACGTTGCAGATTCTGTATTATCTCCCAACCCTGATTTAGCAGGTGTGCCTGCGGTCTATTTTGACCTGGCGGACGTTTTTAGTAAGACGCATGCTAACGCACTACCGCCTCATAGACCTTACGACTGCCCCATTGATCTTCTACCTGGTGTTTCTCCACCCTGTGGGCGTATGTTCTCTCTCTCTCGCCCTGAGACAGTGTCCATGAACACTTATATTCAAGAGGCACTGTCCGCGGGGCATATCCGACCGTCCACATCCCTTGCAGGCGCTGGCTTCTTTTTCGTGGCAAAGAAGGATGGGGGTCAGCGGCCGTGCATTGATTATAAGGGGTTGAACGACGTTTCCATCAAGAACCGTTACCCTTTGCCTCTCATGGATACCGCCTTTGAGTGCTTACAGGGGGCACAGGTCTTTTCTAAACTTGACTTACGTAATGCATACAACTTGGTCAGGATTAGAGAAGGAGACGAGTGGAAGACTGCATTTAATACTCCTAATGGGCATTATGAGTATTTGGTCATGCCTTTTGGTTTAGCTAATGCTCCGGCAGTTTTCCAAGCCCTGGTCAACGACGTGTTGCGGGATATAATTGGGGTGTCAGTGTTTGTGTACTTAGATGACATCCACATTTTTTCTCGCGATATGGTGCAACACCAACTGCACGTTCGTGAGGTGCTTCAACGTCTCCTTAAGCATCAACTATTTGTTAAGGCAGAAAAGTGTGTGTTTCACACTGACACCATTTCCTTCCTGGGCTTTGTGTTGACGAAGGGTGATATTGGCATGGATTCAGCCAAGGTGAGTGCAGTCTTGGATTGGCCACGGCCTTCGTCGCTCAAGGAGTTACAACGTTTTTTGGGCTTTTCAAATTTTTACAGGCGTTTTATTCGCAATTTTAGCGCCTTAGTCAATCCCTTAACAGCTCTCACTAAGTCCTCTCTCCCTGGCTTTGAATGGTCGCCTAGGGCAAAGTCGGCCTTCTGCGACCTCAAACGTCGATTTACCTCCGCCCCTGTACTGATCCACCACGATGCAGAGGCTCCGTTCATTGTGGAGGTGGATGCCTCTGACACCGCGGTGGGAGGGGTGATCTCTCAGAGGTGTTTAAAAGACGGTAAGGTGCATCCTTGCGCCTTCTTTTCACGCCGGCTGTCTCCGGCCGAGCGCAACTACGACGTGGGTAATCGGGAGTTGTTGGCAATCAAGTTGGCACTGGAGGAATGGAGACATTGGTTAGAGGGGGCGGCACATCCTTTCATTGTTTGGACTGATCATAAGAACTTGGCTTACATCCAAGGGGCTAAACGCCTTAACGCTCGCCAGGCCAGGTGGGCGTTATTCTTCACTCGATTTCGATTTTCCATCTCCTATCAACCCGGTTCCAAGAACGTCAAACCTGACGCCCTGTCACGTCAGTTTGATCCTCCGGGTCGAGAGGAGAAGCCCCACCCTATTGTTCCACAGGCCTTGATTTTGGCACCCGTGTCATGGGGCATAGATAGGGTGGTAAGATCGGCTCAGGCACGGGAGCCCGATCCCGGTGGGGGTCCTCCGGGCCGGATGTATGTACCCAAGGCTGCACGCTTGCGCCTGCTGCAGTGGGCGCATACATCCTCTCTCACCGGCCACCCTGGGGCCACCAGAACCCTGGAGTTTATCCGTAGGAGGTTTTGGTGGCCGACAGAGGGGGGGGATACACGCTCCTTTGTGGCGGCCTGCCCGGTGTGCGCGCGCAGTAAGACCTCTCACCGTGCGTCGGGTCTCCTCCGACCGCTTCCTATTCCCAAGCGTCCCTGATCGCACATATCCCTGGATTTTATTTCCGGCCTTCCCCTATCGGATGGGTTCACTGCCATCCTGGTGGTGGTGGACCGGTTCTCCAAGGCGGCCCACTTCATTCCCCTTCCCAAGCTCCCCTCGGCTCGGGAGACGGCTGACCTGGTGGTGCAGCACGTCTTTCGGGTCCATGGGCTTCCAGTGGATATTGTGTCCGGCCGGGGTGCTTAATCATTTTAGGCAACCAGCTTGCGCCTAGCCACGCCCCTGCGGCAGAGCGGAGCGGCAGAGCTCCGCGGAGCTCTGCCGCAGCATTATGCAGCCGTAATTCCCCCTCTTTTAACATCGACGGTTAGCTCAACTGGTTCGCTGCCTTGCTGTGGATCCTGCGGTGTGTTGGTGACAAGTTCGAATCCCTTTAATTGTTTTGTAATTTTTTTTTTTTTTTTTAACATGCATTCTTTCGCCGGTTAAGTTTAGGCATTGTTTCGGAGTTGGTTAAGGTTAGGGTTAAGTTTAGGCATTGTTTCGGAGTTGGTTAAGGTTATGGTTAAGTTTAGGCATTGTTTCGGAGTTGGTTAAGGTTAGGGTTAAGTTTAGACATTGTTTCGGAGTTGGTTAAGGTTATAGTTTGTCGCAGAGCATGGCAATAGAATGCAGCCTATTTCCGCACTGCCGCTCTCTCGCGCTGCCGGGGTCACGTGGCCAATCAGAGAAACGCTGAACACAAGTTGGTTGCCTAAAATGTTGACGCGGCCGGGGTCCTCAGTTCGCCTCCAGGTTCTGGAAGGCGTTCGCCGCCGGCCTCTGCGCCTCCGTCAGCCTGTCGTCTGGGTTCCATCCGCAGACGAACGGGCAGACGGAGCGCGTCAACCAGGACTCTCCCCCCTGTAGGTCTCCCCCTGCAGGTCTCTCCCCCCTGTAGGTCTCTCCCCCCTGTAGGTCTCCCCCTGTAGGTCTCTCCCCCCTGTAGGTCTCTCCCCTCTGTAGGTCTCTCCCCCCTGTAGGTCTCTCCCCCCTGTAGGTCTCTCCCCCCTGTAGGTCTCTCCCCCCTGTAGGCCTCTCCCCCTGTAGGCCTCTCCCCCTGTAGGTCTCTCCCCCTGTAGGTCTCTCCCCCTGTAGGTCTGTCCCCCCTGTAGGTCTCTCCCCCCTGTAGGTATATCTCCCCCCTGTAGGTCTCTCCCCCCTGTAGGTCTCTCCCCTGTAGGTCTCTCCCCCCTGTAGGTCTCTCCCCCTGTAGGTCTCTCCCCCTGTAGGTCTCTCCCCCTGTAGGTCTCTCCCCTCTGTAGGTATTTCCCCCCTGTAGGTCTCTCCCCCCTGTAGGTATTTCCCCCCTGTAGGTCTCTCCCCCCTGTAGGCCTCTCCCCTCTGTAGGTATTTCCCCCCTGTAGGTCTCTCCCCCCTGTAGGTCTCTCCCCCCTGTAGGCCTCTCCCCCATGTAGGTCTCTCCCCCTGTAGGTCTCTCCCCATGTAGGTCTCTCCCCCATGTAGGTCTCTCCCCCATGTAGGTCTCTCCCCATGTAGGTCTCTCCCCCATGTAGGTCTCTCCCCCCTGTAGGTCTCTCCCCCCTGTAGGCCTCTCCCCCCTGTAGGCCTCTCCCCCCTGTAGGTCTCTCCCCCCTGCAGGTCTCTCCCCCTCTGTAGGTCTCTCCCCCCTGTAGGCCTCTCCCCCCTGTAGGTCTCTCCCCCCTGCAGGTCTCTCCCCCCTGTAGGCCTCTCCCCCCTGTAGGCCTCTCCCCCCTGTAGGCCTCTCCCCCCTGTAGGTCTCTCCCCTGGCTCACTGTTGTTGTGGTCGTGGTTAGCTGTGGGGGGGAAGCCACGGAATTAGCAGCACACATCACAAGCATCTGTTTGATGTCACTAATGATGTGTCAGGGGGCTCTGCGCCGCACTGTTGTTCTGATCGGGCTGTGGATGCGTGTCTCAGTAATGTGATGAATGTCATGTTCCCAACAAGACAGGACAACAAAATTAACACTCTTTCTCTCAAAGCAGACCATTAATGTCACTCACACCGAGGGCTAAGGAAGGCTGGAGGGTGGAGCTAAGCTAAGCACAACAAACCGCTGCTCCCCGCAGTGGTGGGGCGACGGTCTCCCCAGACAGGCCGCCACTAATAACCACAGCTAATCTTCTTTTCATGGTCTTCATTACGATCTGTCAGGACATAAATTGAGAGTAAATTGCCATGTTTATTAACACAGTGCTAAAACAGCTGCCCTAACTGTTCTACCCCTTCATGCAAATGTTAATGGTTAACAATGACCAAGGAGATAAATTAGGACCCCCCCCCGCGTGAAACGATGCTGCACCCCAACAAATCCCCCTCACGCACACAAACTCACGCACGCACGCGCACGCACATGCACGCACATACGCACACGCACACACACACACACACACACACACACACACACACACACACACACACACACACACGCACACACACACACACAAACTCACGCACGCACGCACGCACGCACAGGCACACACACACACACACACACACACACACACACGCACACACACACACGCGCGCAAATCTACCACCACAATTGCACCTTAATATGCCTCCTCAAACAGTATGTCCTCGCTGATGGCCCCCATTGAAAACCC
The DNA here is from genome assembly GCF_963971535.1 of Notolepis coatsorum. Classification (NCBI taxonomy): domain Eukaryota; kingdom Metazoa; phylum Chordata; class Actinopteri; order Aulopiformes; family Paralepididae; genus Notolepis; species Notolepis coatsorum. The sequence goes on along the minus strand of NC_140184.1, from coordinate 5,931,299 downwards.
ATTCAGAGACACTTGCTCGCCACCTATTTGCAGCTTTAGTAACGACGGCTTGGGGGCCGTGCTTCGCAGAGCACAGCATCGACTGAGTCCCGAGTCCAGGACTTTGCCGCGGCCTTTTGCCATATAACACCGTAATTACCAGATCAAATCTGTTCAAATTGAGGCAACAGCGCTCCGTGATCCCTCCTATACTAATCAGCACACTGAGGTATGGCCGTGTGACTATAAATTGCTGACTTAATTAAAAACCAGGACCCCTCTGTCATCTAATTACGGGGAGAAAAGGTTATTGCTTCAATGCAATTTTCCAAATGCGATTCCTTCACAGTTATTAAGGGCCCGCGCGCCGTTTATTGTTTCAGATTTTTCAATACGGAAATGGCCCCGGTGACAGACGTAATGACTCGGGGGAAAGCGCTTCATCTCGATAGCGGCCCGACGCGGCCATTTGTCTGAGATAAGTGGAGCGGACAGGAGCGGGGGGGAAATGTCATGGGAGCCGTCCTATGATTGCTTCCACTTTACAGTTGTCATTAAACAGAGCAAAGGTTTCTTTTCTCCTACGCGGCAGCAATGAGAAGTTTATTAATCTATCCAGAATGGTGGGCGGTGAGTTATTGTTCCTGTGAAAGTTCACCAGGGAGAAGGGAAAAACGTGGAGGGTAACGACATGATGAGAGGCTCCAGACTCTCTTGTTATTGTTAAGTCAAATACCAATCCTCTACTTCAGCTCCTCTACCGACCGACCGGCCAGGATCTACCCACCGACCGGCCAGGGATCTACCCACCGACCAGCCAGGATCTACCCACCGACCGGCCAGGATCTACCCACCGACCGGCCAGGATCTACCCACCGACCGGCCAGGGATCTACCCACCGACCGGCCAGGGATCTACCCACCGACCGGCCAGGGATCTACCCACCGACGGGCCAGGATCTACCCACCGACCGGCCAGGGATCTACCCACCGACCGGCCAGGGATCTACCCACCGACCGGCCAGGGATCTACCCACCGACCGGCCAGGGATCTACCCACCGACCGGCCAGGGATCTACCCACCGACCGGCCAGGGATCTACCCACCGACCGGCCGGGGATCAGTGTCCAAACCTAGCCGGTCAGCAGAGGGAAGCCGGGGTACTGTTTGCATCGCAATTACGGTGTGGATAATCTGACGCGTTAATGCTGGTCTCAGACCAGTTGTGGAAGAAGTACACAATTCAGATTCAGATTCAGATTCAGACAACTTTATTGGTCCCGCGTGGGGCAATTCATATTTGCAGCTTCACAAGCAACAAAGACAAACAAACAACAAAACATCTCAACGACAGCACGGCAAATAAAAAGAGAAACACTCCATGTGATACAATCCAGCAATAAAAGTGAAAGTAAAAACAGACAACCAAGTGCAAAGGGCTACTTAAAATGACTATTGTCTGTGTTTAAAAGTCTGATAGCAGAGGGGACAAAAGATTTGGCGTAGCGGTTGGTCCTACTTGGTGGGACGTCATAACGGCGGCCAGAAGGCAACAGTGAAAACCGCTGAGACAGAGCATGGAGAGGTTGATTTGTGATGCTCGTCCCCTTCTTGACCACCTGGTCCATCCAGAGAGAACATAGGTCTCTCTGTTTTACTCCAATTATTTTGGAGCACACTTTCACAATATACTGTAGGCTGTTCCTATCTTTAATGGACAGGCCACTAAACCAGCAGATAAAAGAAAAAGTTAGGAGGCTTTCAATAAAAGAACTATAAAAAGTGCTCGGGATCTTCGCACTAACATTAAAAGAGTTCAGCTTTCTCAGCAGGTAGATCCTCTGCTGACCTTTTTTAACAATAGACTCTGTATTTAGGTTGAACTTCAGTTTACAATCAAACACAGTTCCCAGGTATTTGTACGATTCAACAGTCTGGACGTCCTCATCGTGAATTACACTAGCTATACTGGCTTGATGATCGGGGTTGTGTCTGAAGTCAATTATCATGTCCTTAGTCTTAGAGACATTGAGGTCCAAGTAATTTTCATCACACCAATTCACAAAGTCGTGAAGTACAGGTCCATGATCAGTTTCGGAGCGCTGCAGTAGGGATACCAGGACAGTGTCATCTGAGAACTTAACCAGATGCCTTTGGTCATGAAGCGATCTGCAGCTGTCCGTGTACATAATAAATAAAAGGGGAGACAAAACGCAACCTTGGGGGGAGCCAGTGTTGGAAATCGACATGTTGGACATCTGCCCATTGACAAAGACCTGCTGGACCCTCTCAGTGAGGAAATTTAAAATCAGCATGAGAAGCTGGTGTGGGAGCCTAAAATGAGAGTCAAGCCTCTCAATTAAAATGTGGGGCTGCATTTTATTAAAAGCAGAGGAGAAATCTGCAAATAAAAGTCTAGCATGAGCTCCAGGTGTTTCCAGGTGTTTATACACAATGTCCAAGATGAAGAGCATAGCATCCTCCACCCCTTTACCTGGCTGATATGCGAATTGAAGGGGATCTAATTTACCCTCAATAAAAGACATGGTAGTGTTTTTAAAAAATTCCTTTACTCGGGGGCGACAGTGGCTCAGGAGGTGGAGCGGTCGTCCCGGTTCCCGGTTCGATTCCCTCTCCTCCTAGGCAGTGCGTCGAAGCGTCCTTGAGCAAGACATTTAACCCCTAATTGCTCCCGATGAGCAGGTTGGCACCTCGCATGGTCGTCTCCGCCGTCGGTGTGTGAATGTGTGAGTGAATGTGTGAGTGAACGTGTGAGTGAATGGGTGAGTGAACGTGTGAGTGAATGTGTGAGTGAACGTGTGAGTGAACGTGTGAGTGAATGTGTGAGTGAACGTGTGAGTGAACGTGTGAGTGAATGGGTGAATGTGAGGAACAAAATTGTAAAGCACTTTGGATAAAACAAGTACTTTGTTACTGCCTCGTTTCAAACTCTGCAGTCATACATACACTGGTGGCAGTTTAGAGGGTCCTGAACTGGAAAGGGATTAAAAAATATTCAGATGAAGCAGCCGGCACATTTAACTTCTAGCTATAACCAAGATAGCTTTGGATCATTGAACAACGTTCAATACAGGGAAATCCTCCTCATGCACCATGCGCATGTCAACTGAACACACTTCTGCTCCGACACTTGCTTACTGCTCCTTATCTGGACCTCTCATGACCATGGACATATTAAAGGAACACGCCAACTTTTTGGGAAATTTGCTTATTTGCCAATGCCATCTACCTTGGAGTTAGACACGTTTTCAAAAAACAACAGGGCTTTTGAGGTGATGAAATCATTGCGCCCAGGCAGCAGTGGTTTGACAAAAAAATCTGCTGAAAAACGAAAATGTCAAAGAAAAGTAAATTGTATTTGGAGTGTATTTTGTGACTGTTGGGAACTAGGCTATACTGGCACACCTACTTCCAGTGAATGACGCTAAGCTATGCTAACGGTGCGGCTGTTCCCTAAGCCTAATGCATGCACAGAGAGAAAAGGGTATGTATCTGCTTGTCTAACTCCAGGGTAGATGGCAAATATGCGAATTTCCCAAAAGGTTGGCGTGTTCCTTTAAGTAGAGCTTTGTACGGAGGACTTTCACCAGAATACTATCAGGGGCCCATGGGAGCCTGGTTTGACTCATACTGAAGGGGTAAGTTCTGGACCCATACCTATACTTACCAATGATGTTGTTGATTGATACAGTTCTCTCATCCTGGATACCTACAGCAACACTTTGGGATCTGCTTGAACGAAAAGTGCACTACAAATAAAATGTATTATTTATTATTATTATTTTCTCCCATTTTTCTATATTTTCTCCCATCCCAATTTCGTATCATCCAATTCAACCCTCCCCTGTCACGGACGCTGTTTCTTGCCTCCCACAAGCCGGCTGCAATGTGGACTAAGTCATACATAGCACAAGTCCCCTCCGGTACTTGAGGTAACAGCAGTCGCATCTTTTCACCTGCGCAGCTCGATCGCTCAGTGGCGAGGAGTAACGCGTGGGAGGCTCAGGCTGCCCCCGACACTTCCTGATTCTACTGCGCCGGCGCACCAACCGACCTGTAGGAGTCGCTGTCCACAACGCTTGATCCCCACCCATCAGTTTCCCACCCCCTAATACGGCCAATGTGTATTAGTACGGACGACCAGCTAAACTGAAAGCAAATGTGGAGCGCTGGGCTCGAACTGACGAGCCCAGCGTCTCCAGCATTTCGTGGCGAGTGCCTTGCCCACTACGCCACGTAGCCGCCCTATTATTATTATTATTATTATTATTATTATTATTATTATTATTATTATTATTATTATTATTATTATTATTATTATTATTATTATTATTATTATTATTATAGCTGCAGTTGTGATCATTCTTATGTAGGTACCCCATTATCAATCTGTAATTACCATACTGTATTACAGAGTTTTGGAACTATAAGACATTCCAAAAAGGATGTTAGGAAGCGTAGGAAGGGTGATAGGAAGCATAGGAAGGATGTTAGGAAGCATATAGGAAGGGTGATAGGTAGCATAGGAAGGGTGATAGGTAGCATAGGAAGGGTGATAGGTAGCATAGGAGGATGTTAGTGTAGCACCCTGAATATGTGGCTATTATTCAGAAGTGCTGACTTGCCTTTTATCTCCCCTTTGTGCACAAAGACATATTAACTAGTTTCCATGGATATTCCCTCGAACAATGACGCGGATTTCCCCTTCTCTCACCGACTAGAATATGGATTATAAACAGTAAACTGAAGCATATTCTTCCACCCAGTGCTTCCTGTGGGGCTAGTTGGTGGTCCAGCAGAGGGCGGCGGTGGCAGGCGGAGCGCACGAGAGAGAGACAGAGAAGGAAGCAAGTCAACGGGAACGGAAGTGAGGAGGAGCAGCCTCTTCGACGTTGGACTTCGACCTGGGTGGTCGTGTTGTTGACAGGTGGACCACACGGGTGAACGTATTGAACTTGAGTATATGACGGGTTATCCTAGAAGTATCCGTGATAGTGTGTGAGTAAGAGAAACCGAACCCAAGGACTAACGTCCATAGATAACGTGTTATAGTAGCAGTGTGTGCGGTGTATTAGCATGCTGCTAATGGCTATATTGACTCCAGTATACACCGGGCGCGAGGCGCTGAAGAGACCGGTGGTGTAGCCAGCCACGTTGCGTTAACAGTATAACCGAATAGCAGGAGGGCTGTCTGGGACCCACAGAGTAGCTTCAGTTAAGGTAGGGCCAGAGTATTGTCGCGCGTCGACCCAGCGCCGGCCGTCAACAACCAGTCTTCGCCGGCGTTCGACATCTGCTCTGCACCGGCTGTCTTCGGCCCAGCACGGGAGTTCGTCCCGACCAGCAGAGGTCGCCATCACCCAGCACGCGCTCTCAGCCCGCTACTGCTCCCTCTGCTCCAGCCCCGCTTGCTAGCGCCCGTGACGAGAGCGTTCGACGCCATCTTGCTACCCGGACAGTGGTGGCGCGGCGAGGCCGCCATCTTGGTTGAGTACAATAGAGCTTCGATGCTCAGGATCTTATTGCACAGTACACATTGTCGCGGCCTACGGGCGAAGCTAATGGTTGCTGTCATGTACAAAGGTCTAAGGACCACACAGAATAATAACTGGAGCCGGCTGCACATGAACAAAAAACAGCCTCTCTCAGTAAATGCGTTTAAAGCAATGTCCCAGGTAGGTAAGAAAGCCACAACACAAGATGTTTTCCAAATAGTAAATTATATATTTATGGTGATAGGGATTGAAACCTCCACCATAATGCACAAGGGGAAAAGGTAGGGGAGGACAAACAAGACATACATATATACAAACAAACACTTAGTAAATAATATAAATACAATTGTGCCCATCATGGGACACAAAGAGAAACCACAAGATATCACTTCCAGACAGCTAGACGAGAGGGCAACCTCCTCACTCCATTCTGGAACATGGCAGTGATTCAAATGAGGCGCCCGGACGTGTGTCATTTCCCACTCTGTTATCCACTCATCTCCACTGCCTGCCTGAAGATGCACCAATCAGGTGCAACCAATCCAATCAGGGAGATGAGTGGCATCTGCGGAACAGAAACAGAAGATTAGGAGATGGCACAACATCACACATACAAAACAGCACATTTACATATACTAACCTGATGTTCAGATGGTGTCATAAATACAGTAATAATGGTAATGACCAACCCACGTACCCATGTACGTCACAGTTGCTAACCACAGTTCATAGGGGTACCCCATAAACATTACATGCCGGCATTAGTTTAGGACTTTTGTTAGGTACAGTGGGCCCACCTTTTCATTTCTTTTGAGTGTAATAACGTGTATGGTCATGCCTCTTAATTTCCCGTCTCGTTAAAGCTGTTTCTTCCTGGGGTACATTAATGCTGCCGTAATATGTAAAGCCTTAGAGCAGTGGTGCCCAACCAGTCGATCGCGATCGACAGGTAGATCGCGGGCTGATTTCAAGTAGATCTTGATTAATAAAATTTGATTATTAAAAAAAAATTAAAAAAAATTGCTAAATCAACTCTTCCTCTCCTTGTTAACTACAACAAGCAATGCTGTTTGTTATTTAAGATGAGGTCAGACTCGGCACTGACAGATTTGTGTTCATTATGCTGCTTTTATAAAGCCTCAAATGACGGCTTACAATATACAATTTTGGCTGGTAGCTCTCGGGCTAGGTGGTAAATAAAAAAGTAGATCTTGGTTCAAAAAAGGTTGGCCACCCCTGCCTTAGAGGAAGGTATTATTGTATAAGTGTTATATGTGTTATTATTGTAATTATTAGTAATTAGGAATAATGATAGTATATGCATTTGACTCACTGCCAGTAATACTTGTCACTGCCCAGTATAAGTAACACTAAACGAACTAAGATGGGAATTGTGTGTGTGCGTGTCCATTATTGAGTCTAACCCTAACCCTTTTTGATGTGGGTAATATTATTATTATTTAACCCTTTCTCCTTCCAGTCATTAAGGTCTCTAGTGGTCGTCGAGGGAGGGTACTGCTTGCGGGAGGAACAAATCTATTTAGGCATATCAGTCACTAGGTGTGGGAGGGTTAACGGAGGTATTGAGGGAAGTGAGAGCGAGTTGGGGAGTACTGCTGACCGCCCCGGAGAGGCGAGGAAGAACAGAGTACCAAACCAGGTTGGTAAATCCCGGGCCCCATCCACTCCCACTACCGGGCCCCAGTTTGACGCTCCAGGCCCAAAGACGAGGGTGCAGTCAGACGGAGCTCTACTGCGTCTAGCTACCTTGTGACTGCCAGCAACCGTTCCCACTAAGCAGGGATAATCCACCCTGCTACATTAGGAAGCATAGGAAGGGTGATAGGAAGCATAGGAAGGGTGATAGGAAGCATAGGAAGGGTGATAGGTAGCATAGGAAGGATGTTAGGAAGCATAGGAAGGATGTTAGGAAGCATAGGAAGGGTGATAGGAAGCATAGGAAGGGTGATAGGAAGCATAGAAGGATGTTAGGAAGCATAGGAAGGGTGATAGGAATGTTTGCTGAGATTGCTCACGATGTTTGCTCTGAGCAATCTCAAGCCCCGGTTGGAAATACTTTGGATTTTGATTAACTTGTGGAACCTTGAGACAGTTTTATGCAAGCTACTGTATGTAAAGTGTAAATTACAGCTGGCCTATCTTCTTTTTCATGCTAACACTATTTTGGGAGTTCTAGTGTCAATAACTAGTGTCTAGCCTACTTTTCTGTTTTAGCATTTATTTTTTATCCACTTTTTCTCCCATTTTCTATTTTTCTCCCATCCCAATTTCATATCGTCCAATTCAACCCTCCCCTATCTCGAACGCTGTTTCATGCCTCCCACAAGCCGGCTGCAATGTGGACGTGTAAGCCATACATAGCACGAGTCCCCTCCGATACTCGAGGTAGCAGCCGTCGCATCTTTTCACCTGCGCAGCGCGATCTTTCAGTGTCAGGGGTCTGCGCTTTGGAGGGACGCCGCCACCATCGCTTCTTGATTCTACTGCGCAGGCTCACCAACCGACCTGTAGGAGTCGCTGTCCACAACGTCCGATCCCCACCCGTCAGTTTTCCCTCCCCCTAATACTGCCAATTGTATTAGTACGGACGACCAGCCAAACTGAAAACAATGTGGAGAGCTGGGCTCGAAACCCAGCGTCTCCAGCATTGGTGGTGAGTGCCTTGCCCACTGCACCACCTAGCCGCCTCTGTTTTAGCACTTTATTGAAAATATCGGTATCGGTTAAATTTATTTAAATTTTTTTTATTTAAATTTTTTTTATTTCTATAACCTTTATTTACCCAGGCAAGCAAGTAAGAACAAATTCTGATTTTACTTATTGTCAAAAGTATGCATAATGTTGCGTTAATTCCACAACAAGAGATATGTAAGGGATAATGTACAAGCTACAAGGTCATTGTCGCAAAATAATTGACCGACACGGAGTTTAGAACACAGAGGCGCCTCGCCGAGGTGTTCTTTAAACGTAGTGAAGGTCAATTATTTTGCGACAATGACCGAGTATATGCTATACATTATCCCGCTTATTACATGGCTAACTTACTAACAATATACCTAATTCATTTTACACCATCGACAAGATGAGATCAAATGCAGACGCAGTTCTGTTCTGTCGCAGCCGGCAGGTCTGTGGTCTGATTGCACTGATGACTGAGTGCAGCTGTGCATATGCTGAGCAGCTTTCATGACTGCGATCTGTGTGTCAGTGGGCTTGATTGGTGCAGCTGCGCACAGCGGTCATTATTGCTCGGCAGAGGTCCGTTATCGAGTAATAACGGACCTCTGACGTGCGCTATTGACCAATCACAATCAATGCAATGTTAAAACGCCATGTAATAAGTAATGTTAATTACCTGAAATTATTCCGTTTTGGGGGGGGGGGGGGGGGACCCTGCATATATCGGTATCGGTTGATATCGGTTGATATCGGTATCGGAAATTAAGAGTTGGACAATATCGGTATATCGGTATCGGTAAAAAAGCCAATATCGAGCATCCCTAATATATACCCAAACGTATAATGCCCCCGCAGACTTCACCTGGTGGAGATTATAATAAGTAAATGTCTGTGTGTGTGTGTGTGTGTGTCTGTGTGTGTGTGTGTGTGTGTGTGTGTGTGTGTGTGTGTGTGTGTGTGTGTGTGTGTGTCTGTGTGTGTGTGTGTCTGTGTGTGTGTGTCTGTGTGTGTGTGTGTGTGTGTGTGTGTGTGTGCACGCAGGACAAAATAAGTAGTCCGATGGAGAAGCGGAGTCCTACCCTGCAAGCAACTTGCTGACATTGTCAGGCCTAGTCTAGTCCTCTTTTCGTGGGCAGGAGAAACATGTACTTTTGTCATTCACCATTAGCATAATAAGTCAGCACATGGCACTTTGCCGTTTTGCATAAACTGTGCACCCCAGTTTACGATTATAAAAGGACCCTGGGGCCAACTGGCCTTTTTATTAAATTAATGAATTGTTAATGTATTTAAATTAGTCTTGCCCGGTCAATTTGAATCAATGTGTGTTGTGCCGGGGAAGACCACGTGACACACTCCTCCCAGAGAGTTGCATCTCTTTACATTTCTTTACTGACTGTTTGAGGAAAGAGTTGAAGATGTATTAAATGCAGACTTATTATAATATCACAAGCTTGAATTTCACATGGAATGAAAGTTAAAAGTTAAATGATTTTGTATGTGTGTGTTAACTATTGTTGTTGAATTTCTTGAATAATGAAAGTAGCGAGGACCGCATTTGCTGGCTTTAACCCTTTCACTGCCGCACTACAGAAGGTTAACCCTTTACTACCTGTCGGTAGTGTGATAGTAAAGGGTTAACCTTATCTAGTGCGGCAGTGAAAGGTTACAGGACACAGGGCGGCAGATGTTACTAGTGTGTGTGTGTGTGTGTGTGTGTATATGTATTATATATATATATATATATATATATAGAGAGAGAGAGAGAGAGAGAGAGAGAGAGAGAGAGAGAGAGAGAGAGAGAGAGAGAGAGAGAGAGAGAGAGAGAGAGAGAGAGAGAGAGAGAGAGAGAAACCGCAAAGCAGATTGAACAGAGCGTTGCCCTATCCATAGGATTGATCAGATATTAAACTGAAGAGAAGACGTTTTTTTTTAACCTCTTATTTATTTATTCATCTTTCTTTCTTCACTACTTTCAAAACTATCACTATATAAATAACTATTTACACGTGGTGTTAAAAGACAGAGATTCCTTCCTTTTCTTTTTTTTAACTTTATTTTTTTTAGCGTTTTTTATCGCTTTTCTGGTCAAGCATGACCGACAGAAACAGGTTGAAATGGGATGTAGAGCAGGGGAAGACATTCTGAGAAATGACGGCGGGTCCGGGAATCGAACTTGTGTCCCCCAGATCCGTGACGCAGCACGGTTTTCCCCCGACGCATAAATAGCGCCGAGATATGCGGTGAGCTACGGGAGCTCCCTCCTTCCTTCTTTTATAGCTATAGCCTATAATATATTATACTATGCGCTTTACTCCACACCTTGAGGACACAAACAAACCTTCTGACCCGAGGAAACTGTGAACATTCATTCTAACGGTGTTCTAGAATTATCGCTGCTCTATGACATCACAGTGCATCTCAATACACAATGAAAACAGTACCTTTGGTAAGTTTCGGAGGTATATATCGGGGGGGGGGGGGGTAATTAGGAAATTAGAATTAATCTCAGACAATATAGTGGCATGGATGAGCACTTCTGGGCATTAGCATGTTGGAGAAAGCGAGGGGAGGAGGGAGGGAGGGGGGGGGGCTTTCAACATGAATATTTCAAGGGGGGGGGGGTCTGTAGCGGTCTGCACAGTGGTGCTCAGCAAACCGTGAGATTACACACACTGCAGAAGGCATTTGGTTAATGTGATTAAGGAAACCCTATGCTGGGAGACACGGAGCATTAGCGTCCAGGGTGTACAGTCCCAGTCGTGGCCTGTTCCTGGCCCGCGCCCCAGGCCACGGCTCTGTCCTCCATGTTTACACACTGTGTACTGTGATTGGGATATCTTTTTTAAAATTTATTTATTGAAAATCAGAAGAATATTGATACCAAATCACCGTGATTTCTGTAATGCTGTGTAGCTTATAATCGACTTTTATTAACCCTTTCACTACCACACTACAGAAGGTTAACCTTTCACTACCACACTACAAACCTTCTTTAGTGCGGTGGTGAAAGGGTTAACCTTCTGTAGTGCGGTGGTGAAAGGGTTAACCTTCTGTAGTGTGGTAGTGAAAGGGTTAACCTTCTGTGGTGTGGTTGTGAAAGGGTTAACCTTCTGTAGTGTGGTAGTGAACGGTTAACCCTTTGTTGTGTGGCAGTGAAAGGGTGTAACCTTCTGTATTGTCGCAGTGGAAGGATTAACCATTTGGTAGTGTGGTAGTGAAAGGGTTAAATTGTAGTCTGAGAATTTTTTTAATTTGGACATATTTTGTGAGGAAGTTAGTGACACTAACCTTCTTACTGTTTTCGTTGTTTTTTTTACGCAGGGACAGTGCACATTAATCAACATCTTCAGTTTCAAAAGGACGATGGGGTTTCATTTCCTTTTTGTATTTCATTTGGTGCCACTGATAGTCCTCCTTGATCCCTGTGTTGCCTTTTATGTAAATAAACATTATTATTTTCTGTTTCCTGGTCTTGTGTCGCTGCACCCTCACCCATATCTGTTGCCTTATGTTGCGCCCTTCCACAGGGGTGCGTAACACACATCAATAGAGTTGTACCCTTCCTGCTGACTTATCGTACATAACTTGTAAGTCGCTTTGGATAAAAGCGTCAGCTAAATGACAAAATGTAAAATGTAAATGTTAGTTTGCATGTTTTTTAAGTACAGTTGAAGTAGAAATAACCTGACAGAATAGCTCTCTGCTGATGATAAAACTCCTACGTGCAAAATGAGGAATGCACTTACTGTATCATCATATACAGTATCATCAGACAATCGGTATTGTCCGACTGTAGGCCAATATTACAATTGGTATTTTTATAAGTTGTGTTACTTAAAGGTGCTATAGATACCATTTACACACCCACAGAGCTTTTAGAAAGGTGCAGAATAAAATCATTGCCCCCACCCCAAAAGAAATATGTTTTATTAATAAATGTATAATACAAATAAATATGTTGTTTACCAGTGTTAATTTTGGCAGCTATTTTCATTTTAGTTTTAGTCTTAGTCATGTGTCAAGTGCTCCTTTTTAGTTTTTATCATATTTAGTCATCTTCATTTATTTTTCGTTTAGTCAGTTTTAGTCAACTAAATGTCTGAGCATTTTAGTCTTAGTCAGTTTTTGTCTCAATTTTGTCTTTTTTGTTTTAGTCTAGATTTAGTCGACGAAAACGGATGACATTTTTGTCTATTTTTAGTTAATGGAAAAAAAATTGTCAGAAGTCAGAAACAGTCAACATATAGAAAATGTTCTGATTTAAATTGCGTATTTATTTTTTAACCTAGGGGAATCTGAGTCGGCGGCACAAGTGATACACAGGAAGTATATATGTTGGTGTAGACATGGTCCAATGTATTGTTGCTCCTACAGTATTATGTTGGTGTAGACATGGTCCAATGTATTGTTGCTCCTACAGTATATGTTGGTGTAGACATGGTCCAATGTATTGTTGCTCCTACAGTATATGTTGGTGTAGACATGGTCCAATGTATTGTTGCTCCTACAGTATTATGTTGGTGTAGACATGGTCCAATGTATTGTTGCTCCTACAGTATATGTTGGTGTAGACATGGTCCAATGTATTGTTGCTCCTACAGTATATGTTGGTGTAGACATGGTCCAATGTATGCATCAAAGAGAGCATTACGGATGTGGTGACGTTGTTTCTGACCAGAGAGACAACGCTGAACTTTGTCTGTCTTCTGTTTGCTGTGTCTTTCCTTTCTCTCTGCCATGTCTGTCCTCTCTCTGCTGTGTCTGTCCTCTCTGTCTGCTGTGTCTGTCCTCTCTGTCATGTCTGTCCTCTCTCTCTCTGCTGTGTCTGGCAGCAGTTTTTTCTATAACAGGATACTGTCAACTAAGTAAACAGAACACACAGTAGTACTAGTAGTAGTACACACTGATTGCAATCTGCGTGCATAAAAACATTATATAAAATCACATTCTGAGGTCAGTGTTAAAGTGCCACATGGAAGAGGTCTGGTTAGTGGTTAGAGTTAGAGGTGGTCTAGGTCTGGTTAGGGTAACTTAGGGGTAGTTAAGCATTCATTATAATTTATTATTATTATTTAGATAGATGGATGTAAAGGGCTAGACCAACTCTTAACCCCTATCCGGACCTAGACCACCTCTAAGTCACAACCTAACTTAGGGGTTAAAGTTAGAGGTGGTCTAGGTCTGGATATACTGATCCGATACCAGTGCGTGCATACATAAAAAAATTATATTATATAAATTATAAAACTTTTTTTTTTTTCTTTTTTTTTTTACAGCTACTGTTTTATATATACTGTTTTTTAGTAATAACTAGAAGGCAATGGTATTTATTCAACAACAGGTGATTGTATAGATTAGTATTAGTATCATTAATTGACAACTAAGCTCAATGAGTTCACCCACGGAATGGTTGTTGGTACATTGGTTCCGCACGGATGTTACACGTTGTTGCGCACTTCCTATCCAGAAGGCTCCGGTTCAGTTAGCTAGTAGTAACGTCTATGTTGTGATTTTTAATGCAAAATAAATATTCAACATTCTCTTTTGAGACTCCGCCTCAGACTCTTATCATTTGGTACTAAAAGCTAAACATTGTCACCGGTATGGCTGTCCGCATTATGTCATTAATTGTGTGCGAGAGAGGTCGATCAGTTAGCCACATTAGCGTGAGCTAGCTTAGCCACTAGCTAACGCGAGCTAGATGGAAATACAAACAATGTAACGTTACTGGTGAACAAGTGATTTACCTTGGAATACTCCTTTGCCAATTTGCTGTACTTTGCTTGCAGGTCTGCAGCTGGATTATGAATAGTCCCAACTTTAGCCAAGGTAACGTTAAGGTAAAACTAGCTTTTCAAATAGCTCCAGCTAATGCTAATAACGGAGCTCCCCGTCACACTGCTCAACTCGGGACGATGGCATTAAGAAAAGTTACAATTATTTTGTCTCGTCTTGTTTTAGTCAACAATATCAACATACATGAAGAGAAATTTCGTCCTGGTTTTTGTAAATTACATTTTTGTGTCCTCAGTTGTGGTCAACAATATTTAATAAACTATTTAGTCTCGTTAGCGTGACATGGTCTTCAATAACGTGACGTCACGTCTCGTTGTCGTCATGAAAAAAATCTTTGTTGACGAACATCTTTCGTCGTCAATTTAGTCAACAAAATTAACACTGTTGTTTACATATATCCCCTCCCTACTTCCCATTTCCCCATGTGGAATGCGCCTGATTGGATAAATGCTCTAGTGCGACATCTAGTGGTCGAATCTTATCTATAGTACCTTTAATACCAAGTGCCAACTGAACATTAGAATAACGCTTACTGGGACTTTTGTTAAATCAACAAAAACTGTACATTCAATGAATTTCTCCTTTAATTAAGGTGTATTTAATTTGGTACAGGGGACACTGTAACCTTCTAAACTCACAAGACTCCTTGATTATATAAAGATACAGGTAAGCATTTTTGAAAAGCTTAAAGGGGCAGTTCACACAAAATAAAATAAAATATATTTCCCCTGTAGTATATTTTGGACAAATATACATAATTCTTAGATGGCTATTGTAAATCTTCTTGTGACCTCTGACATAGCTGGAGCAAAACAGAACAGCTGAGTCAGGAAGTCTCAACAGGAACTCACCAGCAACACATGGTTCATTTGAATACAGTATGAAGTCACAGCTGAGATCGCTAGACAAGACCACAGGAGATGACATAGTCTTGTGATTATAGTAAGCTACTGTGTTGACAACAGCTTCAAAGGAAGTTACACAAAAGGAAATCATTGACCATGTCAAATGTGAAGCTCCCTATCAGGATTTGAAGTTAAGGTATTCTGTGGCTCATAGGATCTTTTAAGAATAACTTATTCGGTAACTAGACAATGCTCAGAATTTGGACATTAGAAATGTATCTTTTCATATTCTGTTTGAACAAAACTAAAGTACAATTATTACTGAAGTGAGGAGATTATATGACCAGAGAAACAAAACACTAGTGACAATACAGTTAAGCAGCTGGCCTCCAGCGTAGGACAATGGATAAAAGTATCACAACACTTAGTTACTAAGCATCTAAAGTCATAGAATATAAACAGATTTGAATGTCTTGATTACTTTTGAGACCTAAGCCAGCCTCAAAGGTAATGAGACAATGGACAACCTATGCAAATTCATGGGAGACTGTAAACGGTATGTTCCCAGGAGAATTGGGTTTAACAAATGTGGTCCTTGACGGTGTTAATCTATCCAATGCGATGAACTGATGAAAACAAGGTGTAATTGTATTTTCACAATGTATAAGGTTAATAGATCTACCATTGTAACGGGTTAATTTAGGATTATTCAAGATAATTATCTAGAAAGATCTGTTTTAAAGAGGTTATGCCTTATTCTGATCTTAATAAGGAATGTTTTATATTGAAATGTGTGTTCTTGAAAGAGGAAGCTGGAAATTCACATATTATGTGTTATAACTGTAATGGTAACAATGGTTTAGTCTTAAAATGAGTTGTAAAGAATTACTGTCTGTAGCTTGGCAGTTAGGAAAGCCACGCCTCCATTTTCAAAGTCAAACCGAAACTGTTGTGGATTGGAAAAAAACCTGAGATGAGGTCACTGGCTGTGATGTCATCACCCTGGAATCTGGCCTGCTATAACTGGGGCCCCAGGACTGTGAGAAAGAGAGATCATTGAGACTGCAGAAGAAGATTGAACAAAGCCTCGACCACTCTACATATCTACGCTGCTATACACAGAACGAGATCACGGACGACGGTGTTGACCATACCAATGAACATTCTTGTAACAGTAGTTTGGAGATCCGGTGCAAACCTTGAATTATTGTAACTATCCAGTGTTTTTGAGCAACAGCAAGAGTTTTTATGAAGCAGCCATCGTCTTGCTTCCGTTAATAAACTTGCCACAAATCAGGAGCGCATGTTTGGACATCCATTTTTACAGTTGGGTTAATACCAACGCAGGTACATAGAACATTGTATCTTTAAAAGGATACTACACCCCCCCTTACCCGGAGTGCTATCTATCAATCCAGATAGATTTGGTGTGATTTGCCATGGCTGAGCACACCAACCTCCATCTATCATACTCACTGTTCTGCACGCTTCATCCCTACTGGATTGTGCATCCAACATTGGCAGATTGTGAAACCTGCATGTGCAAACAAAATGAAAATCTAGGCTTTATTGCCAAAAGGCTTCACCAGATGCACATCATTGACACATCCAATTTGGAGAGCCTGACACAAGCCATCATGTGTGACACCACAAGCAAGCAATGTATGTATGGGGAATGTGAGAACTGCAGCAACAATACCTATACACTCACAAGCCACTACAGAGCCACCGATCGTGTCTCCTACCTTCAGTGGACCACTGTGGACAAAGAGCACACAAATTATCCTGGAGCAGCCTCAAAGGTCACTTTGAAAAAAGAATTTGAATGCTCCCAAGAAGAGCTGGTGGAAACTTTTCAGATTTTGCTCCAGAAGTTCAGGCGCCATCTCTACAACATCAGGCAGCAATATGCTTTCTCACGGGCCCTGAAGCTGAACCTCCCTGCAAATGAATGTGCAGTCCATATCGACTTCTCAGAGAACTACAGCTGCAAGTACAGCACTGAAGTACAGGCTGTCCATTTTGGTGCATCACACCAACAGGCCACTTTGCACACTGGGGTTTACTATGTGGGGGAGGCATATGCCCCTACCTCCTTCTGCACTGTATCAGCATCCAGACTGAAGGGACCACCTGCCATATGGCAACACCTGCAGCCCATCCTGAGGGAAATCAGAGAGAAACTCCCAGATGTGAAAACCATCCATTTTCTTAGCGACGGACCCTGCACACAGTACAAGCAGCGTGGCCATTTTTACCTGTTTTGAACTGAAATCTTCAAAAGGGGGTTTACAAGAGGATCATGGAACTACTTTGAAGCCAGCCATGGAAAAGGTGCCCCAGATGGTGTGGGTGTCACATTGAAGAGGAGGGCCGACAGGCTTGTCACCCAAGGAGTTGATATCCCTACGGCACTGTCCCTGTACCAAGCTCTGAGTAAGGAACAATCAAAAGTGAAATTGTTTTACATTCAGGAGCAAGCTGTGGATAATGCAGTGAAAGAAATGCCAGCTGACCTTCCAGCCGTACCGTCCACTATGAAGCTCCACCAGGTGGTCACTCTTTCACCTGGGAAAATGCTCTACCACGATGTCAGCTGCATATGTTCTGCAACAGGGAATCTGGAGTGTGAGAGCTTCAGCTTTAATCCCACAGATGACCACACAGAAGACCCCATACACAGCACATGTGTAAGTGCAATGGCTCAGTCCAGGCGTTGTGGGGAAATGGTGTGCCCTGCTGTACGACCACACCATCTACCCTGGGATCATCCAGGAGGTGAATGAGACCCACTGCCAGGTGAAATGTATGCATAGAGTGGGGGCAAACCGTTTTTTCTGGCCATTGAGGGATGATCTCCACTGGTATCCCTCAGAGGATATGCTGACCCTCATTCCTCCCCCAGAGAACGTTACCTTGTGCCACATGGCTATAGCAAGAGAGGTATGGGATACTCTGGCCAGCCACGAAAAATGAAATCTGAACATAAAATCAGCTTTCTAAAAGATTGATCAGTTCATTACTATAGTTGATATCGCTGCTGTCGGGACAAAACCTCATAACTCCAAAAACCCAACTTTTCAGCAGATGAAAAAAACGAACACAGATTTGAGGGTGAATAGAGTTAGGAGGTTTAGACAGATGATCGGTTTAATGCTTTTCCATTGTTTAAACTTTGTAAAACCCACACACACATATGGAGGATGATCTACGGAGTTGATTTATATAATAAAAAAATAAATAAAAAAATGGAGTTATGAGGTTTTGTCCCGAC
Source organism: Notolepis coatsorum (assembly GCF_963971535.1). Lineage (NCBI taxonomy): Eukaryota > Metazoa > Chordata > Actinopteri > Aulopiformes > Paralepididae > Notolepis > Notolepis coatsorum. The sequence continues at coordinate 5,913,187 of NC_140184.1, read as the reverse complement.
AGCAGCGATATGCTTATTCAGGTGAGGAATGCAGCAAGAATGCCAGGTTGTTGGCCTATTCTGATCCAGTTTGGGGTTTTGTTGACATTTATTTATTTTAGTTTATTTTGTATCATTCCTACTCATCCTGTTGAGTCCCAAAATAAAATAATATTATTAAACAACATTCCTGTGGTCCTGAGTATGTATGTGTCACATATGTCATGATCTACAATCAAAAGTAAAGTAACTGTTACTTAGCGCAACCCTGTTACTCTAATTTGAAGGCTGTTACCATATCATTTTTATTCAAATAATCGTACATGATTTTCTCAGCTCACAGTGGTTTAACCTATTGTAAATGTAATAGTTTGCATGATTAAATGCATAATGTATTTGAACAAATATTTGAAATGAAATACTAAAATTAGTAAAAGGAAAGATGTGACTATTAAAAAGTTGGGCAAGATCGATTTCAAAGTTGCTTAAATTAATATAAGTGAAGTCTTATCTGAAATTAAATCAGTATTCAGTAAGCATGTGACTTTCTTTACTTAATTGTAAAGGATTTATTGAAAATATTTTAAAATGTACTTTTTTCAGCTTCCTGAGTATTTGTAACAGGGTTGCGGCAAACATAGCACACAACAAATAAAACATATCATAAAAAGTGTACCTTTGATGCCTGAGCTGGACGAATCCAATTATTTGATGGTTTAATACCTGTTTTTATGAAATACATAACAGAAAATTATCAAATAAAGGGTCTATTTTTCAAAAGTATTGATGCCTAATTGTCCTCCAATTCTGGAATGACCCAGAAACCATGTAATGTATCTTCTCAATGATTCTATGTTATAGCTATATGATCTTTCTCTAATGTATAGTGGAATAGCTTACTCTGCTCGTTGTGTTTCCCGTTAAAGTAACAGTTCATTCAAATGTGGTCCTTTGGAAATCACGTGGAGGCGGAGACAGCGCTGCGGGTGAAAACGGTTCTGACCGTTGTTTTATTGGAATATCCAACAGCTTAAATTATCTGGTTCACAGCATCAATTATTTTCTATCTCTAATCAGCTTTTCCCGGAGGGCTTCTTAGTGGCGTCTCTTATTCTCGAACTGGTGGGGTGGATTCTCCGTCTCTGCTTTTCCGTTCTCTCTGCGTGTCTCTCTGCGTCTCGGTGTCTCCGTGTCTCTGTCTCACCTCCATCATTCAACCTGTAGGTTTTATAGAGAAGAGAGACCCCCCCCCAGCCCTTGCGCCATCCAGTGCCGTCACCCCAGAGAGCCTGCTTTCCTATTGGCTAGAAGGTCTCCCCTCTCAGTGATTTGGGTCTTGCGAAACAGCGTTACAAGGTGACCTTACAGAGGGGATATGAACTAGTTTCCTTTTAGAATGATTTACCCAAGTGTCCCTGAATGCGACCCTCATACAGATGGAAATATAGTACCCACTCAACTTAACAGTGGGTATCACAGAATGGCCTGTTTGGTCTGCTTAGCTAAAGTAAACAGAACTCGGATGTTGGCCTTCAGCCCGTCACTTCTTGACTTAAAAGTTAGTTATTTGGCGCATCATCCCTGTTCGTTGTGGAGGAAGATGTGTCATCTGTTTGCCATTTGATCTGTTCTTATTTTTATGGCACTCTGGGCTTTTTCCTATAGCTGCTAGGTGAAGGGTGAAGGGTTGCACTATTAGCTTTTGACTGAATTCTCCTGTGGCCTTTTCCAGAAACCGCTAGATGATTTTAATCCCTCCTGTAATGCTTATACGGGTCATTTTGATCAATTTAATTTACGACACATGCCTCTTGACCACATTATTGTCGCCCTATAGCCGGATTCTGTCAACATTCGGCAATTCTCTCAGAGTCTCAGAGGACCCTGATGTAAACAAGACGAAAGTCTTTCTCTGGTCTGCATCCCCTTAACAATTGTGTGTATTGAGCCGTACTGTACTGTACCCATTCTGCAATCTGTTAATAAAGTTTTCAATCAATCAATCAAGTCAGTCAGTCAACTGCAAGCAACATAGCAGTAGCATATTGTATTTCTGTGCTTAATAAATGCTATTCGCTTTGCCTCGAGCCACCGTCTCCGACTCTCATCTCTCGGCACTACAACATACCAGATCTAGTAATAATAGAGTAAACTTAACTTTCGTCTCAGTAACAATGTTCATAAAGTGTTGAGTGCTACAGTGTAGGTTAGTTTATTAGGACAATTCCACCATTGTGTGGTGTAGCCGGTGTGATCTTGTCTGCGTTGTGTTTTAAGTCGATTCGACCCCTGTTAAGGGATCGCCCTGAGTGGGAGTTGAACCCCGGACGCCGGCGTCGCGGGCGGCATCACAGACCACTAAGCAAGAAGTGAATTCACTGCTTGCTTCCGGGTCTGGATGCCTCTGGGGAGTGAGTTTACTTGCAGTACCGCTTACCATCCACAGCCACGTCACTACTTGTACCCGTGACTGTGGATATACTGCGGTACCTCCGTTACAGTGGCAAGGACTAAGAATAGGCGACTTCTCTTTGATGACCCGACTTCTCTTTGATGACCCTCCCGGAGCTTGGATAGGAGTAGGAATAAACTGTACATATACGGCTCAATACACACAATTGTTAAGGGGATGCAGACCAGAGAAAGAAGTTTTGTCTTGTCTTCTCGTACTGAAAACGTGACTGTTAGCACAGAGACTGTTCTGTGTCTTGAGTCGTACTTGTATTGAAAAACTGATTTTCTCCACAAAAAGAAAAATTAATGTGAAGTATGTTGTGTGCCAGGTTCAAACAGTGCTGTATATGTACAGTTTATTCCTACTCCTATCCAAGCTCCGGGAGGGTCATCAAAGAGAAGTCGGGTCATCAAAGAGAAGTCGCCTATTCTTAGTCCTTGCCCCACAATGGTGGAATTGTCCTAATAAACTAACCTACACTGTAGCACTCAACACTTTATGAACATTGTTACTGAGACGAAAGTTAAGTTTACTCTATTATTACTAGATCTGGTATGTCTAGATGTAACACTGTATGGGTACACGTTTACTCTATTATTACATGTCTAGATGTAACATTACTGTCTATGTATAATGTACCTATGTAAACGAGACGAACCCCGCCCCCCCCCCCCCCCCCCCCATTCGCAACTACTTGTCCAGACCACTTATACTTGTCCAGACCACTTATACCCGTCCAGCCTGGCTCTGCGGCTCTGCAGATACCCCCTACTCCTACAACTGGGTGTTTTAAAGTTTGCGTGTCCCCTTTGCAACGTGGCGTCCATGGTGTTCTCGTGTTACCGACGCGCCCCTGGACCAATAGAAGAGATACTATCACACAAGCGAGGCTGATCCCGATCTGAAACGGGCTGTGTGACTGGCTGTGTGTGTGAAGCAGCGATAACAAAACCCCTGTTTGGTTGTGCACACCCCTTCCTCAAAAGGCAAACCGGGCAGAATCGCGTAGTAGCAGCGGTGCAGCAATAATACGTTGTTGACCCGCATCACCTTAACAACGTTACTTACCGGGGAGTCGCCGCGTTAATGCCGCGCGTCCGACATGCCGCACGTCTAATCGATACATGCAAGAAGGAGTTGAGCGCGTCTAGATCAAAGTAGCTGCAGTTGCCGGTTTGATTCTCTGATTTGTTTTTATTCTTGAACGACCCTACTATCGATGGACGTGTACGCGGCGTGCGCGCTGCTCCTGTGCACGGTGGTGGTCGCGGTGCACGGCAAGCCGACCCTCAGGAAGGACCGGGTCCTGCACCATGAGCCGTCAGAGCTGTCCAGCAGGCCCCCTCCCCAGGAGGACCCCAGACACCAGTATGACCATGAGGCCTTCCTGGGGAAGGAGGAGGCCACCACGTTCGACCAGCTCAGCCCCGAGGACAGCAAGGACAAACTTGGGTAAGAAGGTCTCCTCAGTTGTCTCACTCGTGGACAGTGCTTATTAATAAACCCGGGGCTTTACTCCTCCTCTCTACAACAGATAACGGCGTTTAACCCTTTCACTGCGACAATACACAGAAGGTTAACCCTGTCACTGCCACACAACAGCAGGTTAACCCTTTCACTGCCACACAACAGCAGGTTAACCCTTTCACTGCCACGCTACAGAAGGTTACCCCTTTGTCGGTAGTGTCATAGTAAAGGGTTAACCTTCTGTTAGTGTGGCAGTGAAAGGGTTAACCTGCTGCTGTGTGGCAGTGAAAGGGTTAACCTTCTGTGTATTGTCTCAGTGAAAGGGTTAACCGTTTGGTAGTGTGGCAGTGAAAGGTTAACCTTCTGTGTATTGTGGCAGTGAAAGGGTTAACCTTCTGTGTATTGTCGCAGTGAAAGGGTTAACCGTTTGGTAGTGCGTCAGTGAAAGGGTTAAATGGTATGAGTTTGTCTGTGCAGCCATGGTGATGGAAAGGGCGTTGATTTGGGATGCATTGGAATGCGGCGGCGGCGGCCCTTGTTTTTTGGTTATTATTATATGTTGCATGTTTTAGTGTCGCATATTATCTACCACTTCAGAAGAACACCTCACAACTCTTAACGTTCATCATCCCACTACTGAAACATTTGCATGGCACAATACCGTTATGATACAACTGTCAAAGTCTCCTTTATTGTCAATTTTCTATTGTGCAAGACACAGAACGTTGACTTTACGTGTCCCTCATTTCCACGGTGTATATAAAAATATATCTCAACATGAACAATAAAAGTAAAAAATGTAAGACACTACAAACGCACAATATACAGGACGGCAAGATATGTATAAAGAATGAATTAAAGTGAGCTTAGTGCAGATATTCTGTCTAGCAGCAGTAGTACTGATTCAACTTTAAAGTAAAGTGGCAGTGAGTGGCATTGTTCTAAAGACTCGGCTCTGTTCGCACACATCCCCAGAGTAATAATTAATAGTTACACAGCCACGTTCTTATTAATAATGCATGACTCACTCAACCACGAGGAGTATTGGATTTGGTGGTGATACAAGTCTGCTTTAATTTGGGGGAAAAGCTGCTGGCTAGACTTGTTATCAGGCTCTGTGGTTGGTTACTGTCGAAGGCTGCAGCTAGACTTGTTATCAGGCTCTGTGGTTGGTTACTGTCGAAGGCTGCAGCTTATGTTCATGTGTGCATCTCTTAAAAGAGACACTGGCTCCTTTTCTGACATTTTAGGAGTATCTTTTCGCTACTGCTCTCTCAACATGTTGGCACCGTGTAAAACACGTTGACTAAAGGGGCTCGGGCTGTGTTGTTGGCGCTTACCCCAAATAATTCCCTTTCCTGTATTGCTCCAAGTGGGAGGGCCAATGGGCCATACCATCACAACGTGGCACCGAGGCCTAATTATACACACTGGCTTGTAGATTGTACTCTTAAATGTACATTTCCTCTTTTCAGGTATATGGACTCCGGCCAAGTATCTCACAGCCAAAGTAGCCAACCCAAGATTTATTTACTAGTCTGTCAGTGGTCTCACACTCCCAACTGTATTTATAGACTGATCAAGGAACCGGTGGTGAAAGTGTCCCGACTTTGAGTAAATGATTGCTTGTTGCCACATCCAATGCTTGGCATTGCAACAATATCTCAAACAGTATTTGAATGGATTTTTATTATCCATTTTTATGAGGGTCTGCTTGCAGCTGGATTGCTGGCAGGATGATGCTATGATTACAGATTTATTATTATTATTATTATTATTATTATTATTATTATTATTATTATTATTATTATTATTATTATTATTATTATTATTATTATTATTATTATTATTATTGTGTGTGTGTTCCCTATACCTCACAGAAAGATAGTGGAACGGATAGACAGTGATGGAAACGGCTTCGTCACGACCAGCGAGCTGAACACCTGGATCAAGCGCGTGCAGAAGCGCTACGTCTATGAGAACGTAGCCAAGGTGTGGACCGATTACGACCTGAACAAAGACAACAAGATCTCGTGGGACGAGTACAAGCAAGCCACATATGGCTACTACCTTGGTAAGGGGTTAACTCGCCTTACAACGTGTTATAATCTTTTTATTTTATTTAACCTTCATTTACCCAGGCAAGCAATTAAGAACATTCTTATATACAAAATCAGCCTAATCAAAAAGCAAAGGCCTTTTTAGGGAAGGGGGGGGGGGGGGGGGGCTGTAACCAAAACAAGGTTATGTACATACAAGTAAATAAAATACAAAATTACAGTAGCAATAGTATACAGGACAACAATAAATAAGGGAGATAGAAGGAGGTAGGTAGGTGAGGTGGCCTTGGGGGGAGTCTGAGGGCTATGCGTGCGATTGGGAGGCAGTCAGCAGGTGCGACAGTCGGTTATGATTTGTTGCCGATTTTGTTATCAAGTCTACCCGTAGAAGGAGAGTAGCGGAAAAAGTCACATAAAACACGACACCGTATTGAGGCGTCATCTTAACGTAACCTCCCTCTTCCTGGCCCTCGTTCGCGCTCTTCTCAGCCAACCCGGAGGAGTTTGAAGATGCGACGGACCAGTTCAGCTTCAAGAAGATGCTCCCTCGCGACGAGAGGAGGTTCCTGTCGGCTGACCTGGACGGGGACCACGCGGCGGACAGGGAGGAGTTCACGTCGTTCCTCCACCCGGAGGAGTTTGACCACATGAAGGACATCGTGGTCCTGGTGAGTTGTCCCCCCCCCCCCCCCCCATGTGTCGCAGAATTGAGCATTGAAGGTATATGACAGGAAACAGTACTCATACCACCACTGTAAAATCCTGGATAAGCATCAAATTTTAAATTTTGAAAACCTCAGACGTTATAAAAGTTCCTGCTTTGTATATAAATGCCTGCACAGATTAGCCCCTCCCCCTCTCAAGGAGTTTATCCACGAGAAAAGGAACACTGGATTAGCCACTAGATCAAACACCAGAGGGGATTGTGAGGTCCATTTTAGAAAGACCGCCTTCAGCTAAAATGTTCTATCGATAAAGGGAAGTGGAACATGGAACAGCCTTCCGGTCCCCTTAAGGGAATGTCCCACCCTGTCCACCTTTAGGGGCCAACTCAGGAAATGGCTGTTAGACAGCCAGACATGCACTCATTAGGGATGTTAGTGATGTTGTACTGAATGACTGAATGTCATGTTAGTGTGGTGGTGTCAGTGATGTCAGTGTTTATGAATGAACGTTGTATGGTCCGTTTTGTGTTTGTTTTATGTTAGGACTACGGGTGGAAATTAGCCCTGTGCTATTCCCGGCATATTTACGTCCTTATCATGCTGTGATGTTGTGCATACACTCATGTAAATGATGTTCATTAATTTGCATTGTCCTTAATAAACAAATCTTAAATCTTAAATCTTAAATTCAGTACTGTATGTATCTACAAATCCTTCTATTTAATCATCTTCAGCGACATTTCTCCGACCTCAATGTTGGCACATGGTGTTATTCACCGTCAAAGATGCAAAGAAAAATTCTAATTTATATTCTCCTCAGTTTCATCACAACTTACTCAAGCCTAGTAACAGACACAATATTCTGACACTGGGAATACATTCCCCCAGGTCCATAGACGTTCCTAGATACCAAGAACATGCTAATTGACCTTGTAGAAGTGGAGCAATCTTCCATTTACTTGGGCATGCACTTTCAGGGGGATATTCAGAAAATAGGGCTAGAGGTTAAGAAAACGCTATGATGGGTCACGAGTCATGACTAGTGGACTGTTTGTGGACTGTAAAACGAGGCGTATTTAGCCAAAATATGTTGCCAGAACAGTAAAAAAAAAATATATATATATATATATTTTTTTTAACTTTCCAATGTCACCTACCCGCGACCCCAATTTGGGTCGCGACACATAGTTTGAGAACCACTGTTATAAGGTGTAAACACCACTGTGTAATGTGTCAGGCCCAAAAAGTAGGCTAGTAGAGAAGAAAAGAAATCGATACATTCAATATAGAATTGTGCACAATGGTGTAATGTGTTATGGGGCCCTTAACTCAATCAGCGCCAGACCTGAGAATAGTCGGGTTAACTTGCCCAACCGTTCAGCGCCATAGTCGGGTTTTCATCGTTATTTTTTTTATTCAATATTTTTTCTCTCACACGGACCTCTGGGTTACCATAGGGAATCACTCTGAGATCACGAGAGTGCAATACTGGCCGCATCCTGCTAGGTGGCAGTATCGCCCACCCTTCGAAACCTTTTTTTCACACCCGGTGTTACATTTAATTCACTCCGGGCACAGTTTTTTTGGTCAGGCGAGTCCAGCGGTTCACCCGATCACATTGAAACGCGTCCAATCATGCCCCCGATGCATGTGTTGTGGTGGATTATGTTGGCGACACGATGGACACCAATACTGGAAATCGTGATCAGACAATTGGAATATTCTTTTTGCGGTACCTCCTAGTGAAGGTAAGGACTATAAGACATCAATCCTGCTTTGATCCAACCATGATTTCACATCGATTGCAACGACCATGTGTAACGTACTCCAAAACGTATGCCGTTGGTGACGATCAAAGCATAAAAAAACTACCCCCCCCCCCCCCCCTTTCATGCATTCATGATTAAACATAATACCTACATTTGATTTGGAAATAGTAGTGTGTCCAGGCGAGCAACTCCAACACTTTTAGTAAAATTCACGTATTGCTCCATAGCGCCGTTTTCTGGAATTAGCCAGGATCACTCTGAAACTATACTTATATTCACCGCGGTATAACACATGAACATATACATGAAAACATTTATTCTTTTTCACATATTGAACGATGGATAGTTGATGTCAAATGAGCCATAGTATTGTCTCCATAGCTATAATATAGAATATAGATATAGCCCTGCAAACACCGCCACGCATCCCTATCTAGAGCGGTAGCGCAGTAGGATCAAAGATGGGCTAGACCCGTGGCGCTGATTGAGTTAAAGGAACGCGCCTACATTATGGGAAATGCATTTACTGTCTTCTCCAGAGTCAGACAAGAAGATTAATATCAATTTCCTCTCTGTGCGTTCAATAGAAAGCTATCTGGCTGCAAGCTAGCTTAGCTTAGCACAAATGAATGGAAGCGTATTCCAGACCAGCTAGCCGAGCTTAAAACTCTGGGGGGAAAAAAGTGTTTTTGGCCAACAGCTAGTAGTCTATATCAGCTTCCATTCTTTTGTGCTAAGCTAGCTTGCAGCCAGATATCCTTCTACTGAACGCACAGAGAGGAAATTGGTATCTTATCTTCTTGTCTGACTCTGGAGAAGACTGTACGCGGATTTCCCATGAGGTTAGCGTGTTCCTTTAAACATATTTTAGTAAAGGGGTAAAAGAAATCACCCAGTTTAGATGATCAACTCGTCTTCCTGTTTGGAAGTATTGTCTTATTACTTGGAACATAATTGAAATATCCATTAACTTTGTTTGGGTGAGCCATCAGGATAAATGTTCTACATTTGAATAAGTCTTCAAATAAATTTTTTTACGAAGCCCAGAAATGATGGGTGTAATATTTTTGGGAACATGTCTAGAGGGAAGGTCTTACACTTACTTAAGACTCAATCTTTACGTATAAACTGAGCTACACCGAACAGTTGCGTGGCAAACGTGGGAAGTAATTGACTGTGCCTCGCGTGTTCATAAAAATTGCACTACCCATTTGACGGGTGTACATTATTAATAGCTAGTTTTTAAGATGTTACTAAAAATGCTACCGGAAGACTTACTCCGGCAGTGGCATCATCATCGATTTGTGGAGATTATAAAGTGTCTTAATTATAATATGGACAGTCTGCACACTGAATAGCCAGGGTTTGACTTTTTAAAAAGCGGAAGCCAAAGTGTGTGTGTGTGCTTTTAACGGATATTTTTTCACACGTCTCTCATACAGTTGTGAAATAATGAGGATGTTTATCTTTTCATGTGAATAAACAAAATCCCTACATGATGAAACGCTAACAAGTTTAGGAGATGCACTGCGAGAGCAACAACATAACCATACAAGGCGACGTGCACTTTGAAAAAGCAGCTCCTGAATAGATTAAAGCCTAAGAGCATAATCCTTTACTGGTTTCTACCTGATCTGATCTGCCTAATGTAGGTAGAACACGCACAGCACACACAACACCCAGGGGAGGTACAGGCGACCTCTCGGACCAGTCGAGCTAAACGCAGGTCTATATTTATTATGTTGTATATATTTCATGAACACATCTTCTTGTTTATTATTAGTCAGCCACTTGACTAGGGAGGTTAAGTGGCCATTAAACATTCAGCAGGGCTCCGGGCGGGACATATAACCTGCGACGGGGGGGGCCTGCTCTGCTTGGACCTAGCGATCTGGTGGCGCGTGTGCGTAGGCGTGTTCCGCCCCCGTGCGTGCCGCTATGTGCTTAGCGTTGCAGACAGTAGTCGTCTCCTGGTTGCCCCTCAAGGCCGAGCCTTTTAAAGCAAGCCTTCCAATCCAATTCCAACAGATAATCAAGACGGCTATTACAAAGCCAGTGAAAATCCTGAGCTTTAATAATAATAATAATAATAAATTGGATTTGAAGAGAGAAGCGCCTTTCTCAGACTCGAGGACACTGTACAAGGAGAGAGAAGCTATATAAAAGAGAGGGTAAATAAAAATGAGAAAAAAATGAATATATGTGTATAGTAACTTTGGCCTTACAAATGCTTAAATCTCTTTTTAAAAGTAGCAGATTGAATCTCTAATGTGGGAGGGGTAGGCTGACATCAGCGGTGAATGGGTAATCGATGGTGTCATCCTGCCAGCCCTGCCCCCTCATAGCTCCAGTCGTACAGCCCGGGGGCAGAGTGTTGTTGTTTCTCTCTTTTTTTTTTCTTTCTAGAGGGTCCCCACATCCGCTGACCCTCATGCGTCTCCCCCCCCCCCTTTTTATGACATCATTACCTCCTATTTGCGTGCAGGAAACCCTGGAGGACATCGATAAGAATGGAGACGGACATGTGGACGAGGACGAGTACATCGGTGAGTCGCCGGCTCTGACTCGGCAACGGCAATTAGTGTCCATTTAACATTCCCACGCTTAGTCCCACGTGGTGTAACTCCCACATGGCGGCGCTCGTTTCTCCTTCGAAACACATTCGACAGTGTCTCATTTTTCAGTAAAAAAAAAATTAAAAAAATTTGCTGTGTATCGTGTGTTGATTCTCAGTCCGGTCCCAGAGAAGTGGTTTCTGGATGTAACCACACGCTGGCTGGTGCCCTAATTCTGGGATCAAAGCCGTGTTTGTTTGGTGGCTCTGGGAAAAGCTGCGGGAGTCTCCGTGTGACATAAGCCCACTGACGAACCCTCATGTCTTGAGATCTCTGATAACCGTTTACTAATGGGAATGTTGAATCATTGTTTTTGTAGAAAGAAACTGTGATAATGGTGTACACTCGACTGTATACTGTGTTGTTGTATGTTTCTTAGGAAATCTGGCATTGTTTCAATTCGGTAGCATTTTATTGTTAATCGAGATCGGAAATTTGCCTTTGGTCTCACCATAGGGAATATTATAAATATAATAAGCATATCGATGGATGGAATGTAAAGATTTTGGGCCACTAGCCAGCCTATATTTATATTAAATATAGAAAATCGCTCACATTTTACACCAGTACAAAGGGACAAACACCGATTTCAGCGAGCACACAGTCCATACATAGACTTGTTCACCGTTCGTTGTTGAGTAGGCCGATAGTTGTTGAGTAGGCCGGTAGTTGTTGTTTAGTAGGCCGGTAGTTGTTGTTTAGTAGGCCGGTAGTTGTTGTTTAGTAGGCCGGTAGTTGTTTAGTAGGCCGGTAGTTGTTTAGTAGGCCGATAGTTGTTTAGTAGGCCGGTAGTTGTTTAGTAGGCCGGTAGTTGTTGTTTAGTAGGCCGGTAGTTGTTGAGTAGGCCGGTAGTTGTTGTTTAGTAGGCCGGTAGTTGTTGTTTAGTAGGCCGGTAGTTGTTGTTTAGTAGGCCGGTAGTTGTTTAGTAGGCCGGTAGTTGTTGTTTAGTAGGCCGGTAGTTGTTGAGTAGGCCGGTAGTTGTTTAGTAGGCCGATAGTTGTTTAGTAGGCCGGTAGTTGTTTAGTAGGCCGGTAGTTGTTGTTTAGTAGGCCGGTAGTTGTTGAGTAGGCCGGTAGTTGTTTAGTAGGCCGATAGTTGTTTAGTAGACCGGTAGTTGTTTAGTAGGCCGGTAGTTGTTGTTTAGTAGGCCGATAGTTGTTGTTGAGTAGGCCGATAGTTGTCGAGTAGGCCGATAGTTGTTTAGTAGGCCGGTAGTTGTTTAGTAGGCGGGTAGTTGTTGTTTAGTAGGCCGATAGTTGTTGTTTAGTAGGCCGATAGTTGTTGAGTAGGCCGATAGTTGTCGAGTAGGCAGATAGTTGTCGAGTAGGCCTATAGTTGTTGTTGAGTAGGCCGGTAGTTGTTTAGTAGGCCGATAGTTGTTTAGTAGGCCGGTAGTTGTTGTTTAGTAGGCCGGTAGTTGTTTAGTAGGCCTATAGTTGTTGTTTAGTAGGCCGATAGTTGTTTAGTAGGCCGGTAGTTGTTTAGTAGGCCGGTAGTTGTTTAGTAGGCCGGTAGTTGTTTAGTAGGCCGGTAGTTGTTTAGTAGGCCTATAGTTGTTGTTTAGTAGGCCGATAGTTGTTTAGTAGGCCGGTAGTTGTTTAGTAGGCCTATAGTTGTTGTTGAGTAGGCCTATAGTTGTTGTCGAGTAGGCCGATAGTTGTCGAGTAGGCCGATAGTTGTCGAGTAGGCCGATAGTTGTCGAGTAGGCCGATAGTTGTCGAGTAGGCAGATAGTTGTTTAGTAGGCCGGTAGTTGTTGTTTAGTAGGCCGGTAGTTGTTGAGTAGGCCTATAGTTGTTGTTGAGTAGGCCGATAGTTGTTGTTTAGTAGGCAGATAGTTGTCGAGTAGGCAGATAGTTGTTGTTGAGTAGGCCGATAGTTGTTGTTTAGTAGGCCAGTAGTTGTTGTTTAGTAGGCCAGTAGTTGTTGTTTAGTAGGCCGATGGTTGTCGAGTAGGCCGATAGTTGTCGAGTAGGCAGATAGTTGTCGAGTAGGCAGATAGTTGTTGTTGAGTAGGCCGGTAGTTGTCGAGTAGACCAATAGTTGTTGTTGAGTAGGCCAGTAGTTGTTGTTTAGGCCTATAGTTGTTGTTTAGTAGGACAGTAGTTGTCGAGTAGGCCAGTAGTTGTCGAGTAGGCCTATAGTTGTTGTTTAGTAGGCCGGTAGTTGTTGTTTAGTAGGCCGGTAGTTGTTGTTTAGTAGGCCGGTAGTTGTTGTTTAGTAGGCCGGTAGTTGTTGAGTAGGCCTATAGTTGTTGTTTAGTAGGCCTATAGTTGTTGTTTAGTAGGCCGGTAGTTGTCGAGTAGGCCTATAGCACTAGGGACAAAGGGCCGGTTAGGCAGTAATGTATAAATGTTTTTGTATGGTTCGTATTTGTTCCTCGATTATTCCCATATGTCCTCATTTGTCTTCGTTCCATTACTGTGTCCCTCGGCCACTTCAGCGGACATGTTCGCCCACGAGGACGGGGGTCCAGAGCCTGACTGGGTCAGGACTGAGAGGGACCAGTTCTCTGACTTCCGGGACCTCAACAAGGATGGGAAGATGGACCAGGAGGAGATCCGGCAGTGGATCCTGCCTCAGGACTACGACCACGCACAGGCAGAGGCCAGACACCTGGTGTACGAGTCCGACCAGGACAAGGTACAAACACACCTCAACCAGACACCTGGTGTACGAGTCCGACCAGGACAAGGTACAAACACACCTCAACCAGACACCTGGTGTACGAGTCCGACCAGGACAAGGTACAAACACACCTCAACCAGACACCTGGTGTACGAGTCCGACCAGGACAAGGTACAAACACACCTCAACCAGACACCTGGTGTACGAGTCCGACCAGGACAAGGTACAAACACACCTCAACCAGACACCTGGTGTACGAGTCCGACCAGGACAAGGTACAAACACACCTCAACCAGACACCTGGTGTACGAGTCCGACCAGGACAAGGTACAAACACACCTCAACCAGACACCTGGTGTAAGAGTCCGACCAGGACAAGGTACAAACACACCTCAACTAGACACCTGGTGTAAGAGTCCGACCAGGACAAGGTACAAACACACAACCAGACACCTGGTGTACGAGTCCGACCAGGACAAGGTACAAACACACCTCAACTAGACACCTGGTGTACGAGTCCGACAAGGTACAAACACACCTCAACTAGACACCTGGTGTACGAGTCCGACCAGGACAAGGTACAAACACACCTCAACTAGACACCTGGTGTACGAGTCCGACCAGGACAAGGTACAAACACACCTCAACTAGACACCTGGTGTACGAGTCCGACAAGGTACAAACACACCTCAACTAGACACCTGGTGTACGAGTCCGACCAGGACAAGGTACAAACACACCTCAACTAGACACCTGGTGTACGAGTCCGACCAGGACAAGGTACAAACACACCTCAACTAGACACCTGGTGTACGAGTCCGACCAGGACAAGGTACAAACACACCTCAACTAGACACCTGGTGTACGAGTCCGACCAGGACAAGGTACAAACACACCTCAACTAGACACCTGGTGTAAGAGTCCGACCAGGACAAGGTACAAACACACCTCAACTAGACACCTGGTGTACGAGTCCGACCAGGACAAGGTACAAACACACCTCAACCAGACACCTGGTGTACGAGTCCGACCAGGACAAGGTACAAACACACCTCAACTAGACACCTGGTGTACGAGTCCGACCAGGACAAGGTACAAACACACCTCAACCAGACACCTGGTGTACGAGTCCGACCAGGACAAGGTACAAACACACCTCAACCAGACACCTGGTGTAGGATTACTTTCTGCTTTCATATGATACAGCTGTTTCTAAAACGTTTAAACTGAGCCTGTGAAAGATGGTACTGTTGACGGGCCTATACCGATTCTCAATAAAAAAGGCCAATATCAGCCCAATATATCACTCTAACCCTAATTTGTATCGAAGGATAAGTGACATTTTCCATCAAAATCTTTCAAAATATTCAAAACCGTGGCGACGCTAGATATTAAATGAGACATAACTGGTTTAATATTAGTGATACAGAAATTATAATGGTATTAATGGAAAGCGTTCCCTCTCTTGCAGACAGTGCACACAACTGAAAATGATAGATCAAGCCACATAATATGAATAATAATAATAACTTTATTTGTATAGCACCTTTCATACAGGGGATTGAAGTTCAAAGTGCTTTACATCAGTAAGAAATAAGACATAAAATCAGTGTAAAACAAGCAAGAGCAAAGCATAACGTGGGATAAAATAATGCAGATATATTAATCAAATCATATCAGAACCTCACGTTCCAATAGGCTTCTTGAATTTCTGTAATCTGTTACAAAACATGATAAAGGTCAGAGTAATGCACCCAGCGGATAGTGGGGCGTAGAAATAAAAGTACAAATAAGTAAAATAATAACCAGGGTAAAATGAGCAGACATATAAAATCAGTTTTTCACATTAGGATCTAACATCCCAACAG
>NC_140184.1:5850182-5892682 GCF_963971535.1 Notolepis coatsorum | reverse complement strand
ATCATCACCCGGTCTTTTAGTTTATTACCACCGACTGTCAATTTCTTCGATCAGCTTGCATTACATTTTTTTTGGTGATGGGGCTGTCTTCGTCCGCAATGGCCAGGTGACATTTGTTCAAGTTTGCCAGCATGTGTCTGGTTCCAGACAGGGAGGCGTTCTCCTCTTCTGACAGCAGCTCAGTCAGAGTTATGATGGGCTTCAGCACATCTGCTACGTCACCAGCTGCATTCCACTGAAGTGTAGTAAGACCCAGTGTACTGGCCTCGCTCTTCTTGGTGTAGCTTGGGTCAGAAAGCACTGCGACAATGGGCCAGCGTTGTTCTAGCAGACGCTCCAACATTAAATATGTTGAGTTCCACCGTGTGGATACATCCGCAATGAGCTCGTGTGTTTTCACTTTTTGCTGGATTTGTTTCTCCCTCAGCCACGTTTTTGCCTTGTGGCCCTTCCTGAAATGTGACACTAAATGTCGGGCTGCTCCCACGGTGCGAGGAATGGGGTCTTGTTTGAGTGCAGCGTTAACACCGCTGCATGGTGCGCCCCGAACACCTGACGCTCTGCCCACATCTGCCCATTCCTCCGACTCCTTCAGTGTCTCCATACAGAGTGTCATTGTAGGTGTAATATCCAAACGTCCGTGTTCTCGCACACCATTGAAGCCAGAGTAGGTGAATAACGGGAGTCTGGAACGCGCACGACAGGACCACGTGTATAGTTTACAATTTAATAAATAAAAGAAAAACATAACATGTCAAATCGCTCGTCGCACGGTCAAAAACTATGACGCTACAATCTACGCTGGTTCCATTCACAAAAACTCCTGCTGCCTTTTACCCAGCTGATGGAAGTAGTCGCATGACATTTCCGGTCTATCAAAATAAAGAAATGTTTTATCACATACCGTCTCTTTTTAAACAAAGTCTTATCAAATCATGACAAATCTTTTTAAACTATAGACTATTAACACTTTCAGAGCCGGCTGTGTTTTCCTTTTTACCCCCTTGAATGCCCAGCAACCACTTCAATGTTAGCGTTAATATCGCCTAATCTATGTTTTAAATTATGGCTGTGTCTAATCTGCCCGTCGCTTATCAATGACTCATTTTCCAGTCAACATTGTTGAAGCGGATTGTTTTTTTATTGGTTCATTTCCGTTTTATAGTATTTTGAAAAGCCCTCGTTTTCACAGAAAATATAAAGATTCTGTGATAATCGCCCTTTACTGGAATATCCTAGAACGTTGTCATTTTTTGGCCTATTTATGAATCGTTTTCAAATAAACGCTAGATTATCGATAGTATTGTACGTATGCACGCTGGTGCCGCAAGCTGAAAATCGATTATCTTAGTTCCTGATCGCTCGCACAGTCAAACAGCCATATCACACATAGGGGAAAAGCTTATATCTCCGTGAAAACAGGTCTGATTATCCTAAGACTGGTAAAATAGATTCCTTACCTGAGATCAAGGACTGGAGTATCTTCCCCGATACTCTGAACTTCCTTAACTGTCTCAGGTGGTAGAGGCGCTGCTTCGCCTTTTTTACGACTGTGTATGTGTGTTGACCATGTCAGATCCTCTGAGATGTGGACCCCCAGGAACTTAAAGCTGCTCACCCTGTCCACGGTAGCCCCGTTTATCATCAGTGGTGTGTGTGTCTCCTGCTGTCCTCTCCTATAATCCACGATCAGCTCCTTGGTAGTAGAACCTTTTATAAAAGAAAGAAAATGACCGAAAACGTGTAGGCTGAAGCAGAGGCTTATAATCGCTATATACCCTTTTTACATTACATTATTTACCAAAAACGCCAACATAATTCAGTAGATAATATTGCAATGGTTTGGGATATTTTTCAATAATCTTCTGATTATTGATTTTTCTATTGCTAAAATAGAACCATTACACAATGATGCAGCAATATCAACTTACATCAGTGGGCTCCTCTCCGACCAACATGCAGGGTGGCGGCTGCAACATGTGCACCGAAGGTCCAGACATTGCAAAATGTGACTATGGTTAACCAAATGAATAATTATGAAAGAAACTCATAGAATGAAGTGCACCTACCTTTGATATAAGGGCTCCTCACATCACTCCCAACCTCTCCGGAGGAGCTGCCCCCAGCTATGCCCTCCATGATGGGTCTACCCCTATTGTGCTGGAGGGCCAGCTCCTCGGCAGGAGTTAAGTCCGGAATCTTGGGTCCTCCCCCCGTCGGCCCTCTTTTTGTTTGCTGAAATATGAAGGATCATACGACACTGACCAGCTGTTCAATATACCATGGCACAAATTGTAATCATGCATTCACTCACCATTCTGAATGATATTTTTATGCTTCGTCTTCACTTGCTCCCATGTTCGTTTAGCCTCTGGGTTGTTTCTATACATGGGGGTTGAAAGCACTCATAATTATGTGACAGTGTTAGTAGTACACCATAGCATATCATTATTGTATAAAATGATTACGGTGGACCAGTGTTCATTTAGTTGACTAAATTGATGACGAAAGATGTTCGTCAACGAAGGTTTTTCTCATGACGACAACGAGACGTGATGTCACGTTATTGAATACCATGTGACGGTAACGAGACTAAATAGTTAATTAAATATCGTTGACCACAACTGAGGACACGAATGTAATTTACAAAAACCAGGATGAAATTTCTCTTCATGTATGTTGATATTGTTGACTAAAACAAGACGAGACAAAATAATTATAACTTTTCTTAATGCCATCGTCCCGAGTCAGAGCAGTGTGACGGGGAGCTATGTTATTAGCATTAGCTGGAGCTATTTGAAAAGCTAGTTTTAGCTTAACGTTACCTTGGCTAAAGTTGGGACTATTCATAATCCAGCTGCAGACCTGCAAGCAAAGTACAGCAAGTTGGCAAAGGAGTATTCCAAGGTAAATAACTTTTTCACCAGTAACGTTACATTGTTTGTATTTCCATCTAGCCTGCGTTAGCTAGTGGCTAAGCTAGCTCACGCTAATGTGGCTAACTGATTCAGATTCAGATTACTTTATTCACCATATTGCAGTACAAATGGAACATGATTTGACGATTACAGTGCATGCGTTTCACAATTTAGAACAATACAACAGTAATAAGTAAAGTGCAAGACAGGACAGAACAGTGAGACAACAATAAGACTGTAAAAAGTGCAGTGGTGTGATCGACCTCTCTCACACAATTGATGACATGTTGCGGACAGCCATACCGGTGACAATGTTTAGCTTTTAGTGCCAAATGATAAGAGTCTGAGGCGGAGTCTTAAAAGAGAATGTTGAATATTTATTTTGCATTAAAAATCACAACAGAGAGCCTCTGCTACTACAGTAGCCAACCTAAACGGAGCAGCCTGGATGCCTGTAACTGTTCCGCAACAGTAAGTGACTTCCGGGGTAGGCCTGATTGGCCCCGACAGGCACGTGACGCGGCAAACTCAGGACGCGCAACGAGGCTGCTGAGAGCTGTCGAGCGGAAATAGGCTGTCTATTGCCATTCTCTAACACAAGCTCTAACCTTAACCAGCTCCTTAACAGCGCCTAAACTTAACCGTTCTAACCTTAACCAACTCCGAAACAATGCCTAACCTTAACCTTAACCATGCCTAACCTTAACCATAGAAAGAATATTGCCATTCTCTAAGACAAACTCTAACCTTAACCAGCTCCTTAACAGCGCCTAAACTTAACCGTTCTAACCTTAACCAACTCCGAAACAATGCCTAACCTTAACCTTAACCTTAACCTTAACCATGCCTAACCTTAACCGGCGAAAGAATACACGTTAAAAAAAAATCACGTTAAAAAAAAAAGATTTGATGGGATTCGAACTCACCAACAACGGACCGCAGGATCGCAGGACCGCTGCTCTGCCAGGTGAGCTGAAGCGCCGAATGAAAGTCATGGCGTATTTGGACGGTTACGTAATTCCGCAAGCTCTGCCGCTCGGCTCCGCGGAGCGTGCCGCGCGGCAGAGAAAGTTGCGCGTCACGTGCCTGTCGGGGCCAATCAGGCCTACCCCGGAAGTAACTTACTGTTGCGGATAAGCTATAAGCAGCCTGGATAGGAAGTGCGCAACAACGTATAATGTCCGTGTGGAACCAACGTGCCAACAACAACCATTCCGTGGGTGAAGCATAGTTGAGCATAGAACTTTTAATGATACTAATACAATCTATACAATCACCTGTTGTTGAATAAATACCATTACTTTCTAGTTATTACTAAAAAAAACAGTATATATAAAACAGTAGCTGTAAAAAAGAAAAGAAAAAAAGTTTTATAATTTATATAATATAAATATTTTTTTAGTACATTAACTAAAAATAGACAAATGTCATCCGTTTTCGTCGACAAAATCTAGACTAAAACAAAAAACACAAAATTGAGACAAACTGACTTAAGACTAAAATGCTTAGACATTTAGTTGACTAAACGAAAAATAAATGAAGATGACTAAATATGATAAACGAAAAAGGAGCACTTGACACATGACTAAGACTAAAACTAAGATGAAAATAGCTGCCAAAATTAACACTCCGGGACAGTGAGGGAAAGAGTGGAAGAGGAACGGGTGGGGCGGTAGGGGAGAAGGAGGTCAGTCAGGTAGGGGTGGGCCAGGCTATGGAGGGCTTTGAATGTGAGGATTAGTGTTTTGAAGTTGATGCGTTCCTTGATCGGGAGCCAGTGGAGGGAGTGGAGGACAGGAGTGATGTGTTCACGGGACCGGGTGTTAGTGAGGAGGTGGGCGGCTGAGTTCTGGACCATCTGCAGTTTATGGAGGGAGCGGGAGGTGATACCAGTGAGGAGGGAGTTACAATAGTCCAGGCGGGAGGAGATGAAGGCGTGAATGAGGGATTCAGCAGCAGGGGGGGAGAGGCAGTGACGCATTTTGGCAATGTTGCGGAGGTGAAAATATGATGTTTTTACAATGGAGCGGACATGGGGGTCAAATGAGAGGGCGGGGTCGAGGATGACACCGAGGTTGGGGACTAGGGGGGAGGGGGTGATGGTGCAGTCATTGGTGGTGAGTGTGATGGGTCTGGATCTGGTGAGGGTGGTGTTGGTGCCGATGATAAAGTTCCGTCTTGTCGCTGTTTAATTTGAGGAGGTTATGGGTCATCCAGGTTTGAAGTTCAGTGATGCAGGATTCGATGTGACTGAGGGGAGGGCTGTGGGGGGATTGTGTGCTGATGTAAATTTGGGTGTCATCAGCATAGCAGTGGAAGTTGAGGTGGTATTTACGTATGATGTGACAGAGGGAGAATGTAGCAGATGAAGAGCAGGGGGCCTAGGACTGAGCCTTGGGAGACCCCCTGTGTGACTGGGGAGGGGGAAGAGGTGTGGCCGGAAAGGGAGGTGAATTGATGTCTCAGTGAGATAGGAGGAAAACCAGTCAAGTGCTGTGCCCTCAACACCCAGTTGGTGCAGCCTTTGGAGGAGGATGGAGTGACACACTGTGTCAAAGGCTGCACTAAGATCTAGTAGGATCAGGATGTGGAGGGCACCAGCATCAGCGGAGATGAGGAGGTCGTTGATGACTTTGACCAGTGCAGTTTTAGTGCTGTGAGCAGGACGGAAGCCAGACTGAAGGGGTTCGTAGAGGGTGTTTGACTGGAGATGGGAGTGGAGTTGGGAGGCAGCAATGCGTTCAAGTGTTTTGGAGAAGAAAGGGAGATTGGATATGGGGTGGTAGTTGGGAGAGGTTGGATGGGTCGAGGGTGGGTTTCTTGAGGACAGGGGTGACAGCGGCAAGTTTATAGAGGGAGGGGACGTGGCCTAGGGATAGTGACTGGTTGAAGAGGGTGGTGAGGTGGGGGATGAGAGCAGGGAGGCAGGCCTTGGTGAGAGTAGTGGGGAGGGGGTCAAGGGAGCAGGTAGTGGCCTTGTAGGTTGTCATGAGGTCCGTGATGAAGGAGGAGTCGACTGAGGCGAAGGCAGTAAAAGGGGTGGGAAGGATGGAGTCGGGTGGGGGGAAAATGATAGTGGGGGGGGGGGAGAGGGTGGGGGAGTTGGCGATGCGATCAGTGAGCTGTTTATTTGAGATATTTTGTTATTGACGGAGAGGAGAAACGAGTTGCAGAGGGGAGGAGAGTGAGTTATTGTCCGGGGGTTGTAGGAGTTTCTTGACAGTGGAGAAGAGGGTCGGGGGGTTGCGGTTGCTGCTGTTGATGATGGTGGAGTAGTGGGCAGATTTGGCAGCTTGAAGTGCATCACGGTAGGAGTCATCTTCGACGTCTTCGTCGAGGTTCTCAATCATGGACATCACAAGGGAGCATCTTGAGGCCACAGAGGTGTTCCCTCCAAGTCATAATAATAATGCAGGACCTGCTCAGAGGTCTTTAATTGGCATGCAATTATCCTCAACACACACACACACACCGGAACACACACGCATGCATTGTCTCTGTAGGATCGCCGATGCGATTCGTCTCTGCGATTAACCCATTCCGTCGTCCTTCCCCCCCCAAGGGCAGCCGGGAGCAGACAGGCGTCAACGTGAGCCGCGCCAGGGGACCAATCCAAGTGCTCCTGTCCGTCTTCGTCAAGGACGCCACAGAGTTAGCGATCTGTTGTGCATGTTTTTCCATTGGGTTTATCTTATCGGGGGGGAAACCCTTGCGAGCACGGGGAGAACATGCAAACTCCACACAGAAAGGCCTGGGAGATACCCCACCTGGGTACCTGGCATCATGGAGAGAACCTCCAAATGCTTTTAAAGAATGTCGCAGCTGAGCTAACCAAGCTGAAAGTGTGGTTTGATGTAAATAAATTATCATTAAATATATTTAAAAAAAAATCATGATATTTGGTAAACGTGATATACAAGTAAATACACCGGTGGAACTAATGATTGATGGTATTAAACTGGAGAGGGTATTTGAGAATACATTTCTGGGTGTGATAATGGACCACAAACTCAACTGGAAACCTCATATCAAATATGTCAGGACTAAATTGGCACAGAGTGTTGGTGTTCTATGCAAGATAAAACCCATTCTAAACCAAAAAACACTGTATACACTGTACTGTACACTCTTCCTACCATATGAGCTACTGTGCGGAGGTGTGGGGTAATACCTACAAAAGCACTACAGCCAATATGCACCATGCAAAAAAAAGCAATAAGAATAATCAACAATGTAGGATATTATGAACACACCAATAACTTATTTATAAAGCTACAAGCATTGAAATGTATGGACCTAGTGGATTACAAAACTGCCCTCATTGTATACAAAGCCAGATATAAACTAATCCCAGGCAACATTCAAAAATGGTTCAGAGACAGGGAAGGAGAATATAACATAAGAGGGAGAGGGAATCTTAAACAACCAATGGTAAACACCACGCTGAAAAGCATGTGCATATTGGTGTGTGGAGTGAAGTTGTGGAATAATTTACCCGAATACATCAAACTGAGTAAACATGTGGCACAATTTAAAAGGCAGCAAAAAAAATACACATTGGAAAAATACAGAAATGAGTATTGAGGATAAACAAAGTTATGTTATATTGTGTATGTAGTGCTGTACTATATTCACTGCTGTCAAGTGAATCAAGTTTTTTTTTCTTGTAATCTTTTAATATAAGTAAAAGTATATTCTATATTGTAATACACTAAATTATGTTATATCTAGTAAAATTACTGCTCGTATACTACGCATGCACCCAGGTGAATTTGAGTGGATTCATGCCTCTCAATTTTAGTAGAAAGATGTTTCCAGTCTTTTATTCCATTGACCCATGCATTGTTGTAGAACGGTGCGTTTCGGTGGGCAAAAAGCCAGCAAGGCTCACAATACCAGCAGTCCAATTTTGGTGAATAGCACATCCAGCTGCGTGGAAACTTCATCCCAACTTTAGTTGTGGAGGTGTAATACGTTTCTCAAAAGCAACGATTATCATTGTCTTTGGGAAATGGACCTTTTGGTTTGCACGGTTTAAGGATAGACCTTTTGATATTGGCATCCTCAATATTTTCCAAATAGTTTCCCCGATCAGTCGGAAAACGCCCCAGATTATAATTGCAGGACTCAGAGGACACATCATGATCCGTGGTTTCACCTGTAGCGTGAGGAGGAGACCTGTTGCTGCTTTCATTTTCAGTGTCCGGTACTTCTTCACCTTGCGCCGCAGCAGTTAAGGAGCCGGAGGGGGAGGGGTGTGGCGCCTGGTCAGGCATCAGGCCTGGTTCTCCCGAGCAGCTAGCAGCAGCTGCTGACTCATCCCTATTGCCATCATCACTACAGACAGCCGAGAGACAGAGAAGGAAATAATAAGCTAGGCGGCCGAGCTACACGAAGTAACAACAACCATAGATATCAACATTTACAAACTCACATTTTCTTGTTGAGTGTGTGTCCGTGATTTTAGCCTACCTGTAAATCTGTCTCGTCACTCCCACTAACGCTGTTTCATCCCCGGGCCTCGGGGATGAAACACGGCTGGCAACATCAGGCTCAGAGTAATCTACCGCGGGAGGAGGAGTAGGGCGAAAAAAATATCCATCTAACTTAGACCATTTAGCTTTTCCCTGGTCTTGTCGCTCCACTCTTGTGTTTATAAGTACTCATGCTTAAGTTAGGCCTTAGGCAGTGGCAGACCGTCAGACGCTCTGTTGAATGACGGGTGATTGATGATTGATGACGTTGGTTTACGTGATGACGATTTTACCCAAAATACATTTGAATTCACTTTTTTTTTTTTATATATATGTTTTAATGTTAAATGTGAGTGTGAAAATAGCAGCACAACAAGTTCAACTCATATTATAGGCTACAATGGTTTATTATACACCTAATAATATGACCATGAACGTCGGGCCCGCCGGGATATCTCGGGGGCGGAGCCTGCTGTCTCGCGACGGGCCCGGGCCCCCCATTGGGTCCCGCCCGTCGCGGGCCCGGGGAGCCCCGCCCCTACAGCCCCCCCTGAAGCTCCGCCCCTGGGTGAATTCACTTCTTTGTACCGTGTCTATGCGTCTTTTGAGGATGTGAGAGTGAGTTTAACCCATAGCACCGCTACTCACCCCAGCCCTTCTTGACTGCGCTTCATGATACCATCCGTTACACTCACCCTCTCAAACTCACTCCACAGTTTGAGGTGACGTTGTCACAACCGTTAGGTCACAAAGTCTCACTCCCAATTACTAAAAGCCAACTTTACACCGCTCCTGGATCGAACGCGCCAAGATCTTATACGTTGGTCCACCATGCCCCTACCTTTAGTTGGGAGAATTAATATAGTTAAGATGAGCATTCTTCGTTTTTATACCTCTTCCAATGTGTCCCGATCTTTCTCACCAAAATCTTCTTTACAAAACTTAACAGCCTAATTTCAACATTTATTTGGAACAATAAACCACCTAGAATCCGGAAAGTATTTTTTACAAAGACTGAAAATGTGTGGGGGGATGGCCCTACCAAACTTCCAAATATATTACTGGGCTGCGAATATTAGAAGTTTATTGTTCTGGCTACATGATACATCTGCCCCGGACGTTCCTGCCTTGTTACACATCGAAGCTAGTTCTACCGCCCGCATCTCACTTTCTGCTTTTTTGTGCTCTTCAATTCCCCTGCAATCTCCCCAGGCCTGTCTAAATCCTGTAGTGTTGCATTCCCTGAAAATGTTGTCCCAATTTAGAAAAGGTTATGGTTATAGTCTCTGTCTACTTATGGTAGGGTGACCATATTTTGATTTCCAAAAAAGAGGACATGCCCCCCCAGCCTCGAGATACTTAATGATACTCAGGCATGCGTTGCTCATGGGACGACTGGTTGCACGATGTTTTAATGAGGCCGCGTGCCCGTGCATGCGCATAGATGTTCCCTCGCATAGCACAGACTACAGACAGTGCCTAATTGCCTCTACGAATGGAATGTAACACATTTCATTCACAAGTTTTGTGTGAATGTATCTGAGAACGTATTTGAACACACCTGACGACCGGCCATATTGTTATGCAAAGTAGTACTTAGCGAGTTGGCGCATCAGTCGAGTGCAGCACATTCCTGTGTGCACGCGTGTGCACATCCGTGCATGTGCGTGCTTCTGCTCACAGACTGGTTGCAACCCCCGTCCCATGAGCAATGCATGCCTGATGATACTCAACGTTTACTCAAAGATTCATTATTGTTTTAATATATTTAAAGTATGCCTCCTCTCTATGGATATACAAGTATTATTTTACTGTATATGACACAACAATATCTCTCTATAACCAAAGACACATCAAACCAAAGTTACTCAACAATCAGCATGCTTGATTATGCCTAGAATTATCTGACAAATCTCAATGGCACAATAATAACTTAAAAATCAACCTGTAACAAAATAATAGCTCTCTTTTCAAGTCTTACTGGACAAAAATAAATAACAAAATATATGAAATAATAGAAAATAGAAAATCCAGTTAACAAATATATTTTTCAGACAAATCGTTTTTTTTGTGCCATGTTTCAATGAGATATTGTGCAATGGTTTCTGCTGTCTCATTTGGTGTATTTAACCTCGATTAATTGTGTTTGCATGCCACCCCTCTTCCAGTCAAAGTACTGTATTATGATTGGGAATATTGTCACTGCTCCGTGGTTACTCCTACTGTCTGTAGAAACACCACAGTACTGGATTTGATTTGAGTGCTTCATGTGCGACATCAATCGAGTCGAGTGGGGGGCGCTGCCGCGCTATAACAATTGGCTTCGGATTTAGTGCGCACACTACTGAACTTTTTGGCAGTGTCAGAGTCTGGAAATGCCTTTTTTAGCAAGGCACTTGTACAATCCATAGATTGTGATGTTTCAGAGTGAAATGCAAACGCACCCTCCCTCCGCTGCATTTACTTTACAGCATCCTCTGTTTTCCCGGGTTTAACAAATAAGTCTGTCAACTTTGCAGACAAACTCTCAACTTGCACATGTCCAAGCTTTGCACACGGTGCACTCCGCCTCCCATTTGTTCTGACGGGTCGGTACATTTGGAATTTCTTCTGCAGTTCATCTGTAAAAGTACATTCTTTGGCAATGAACGTGAGCTGCGGTGCGCTCTGTCCCCTCTTCCTCTGTTTGTGAGCGTAGTTGTAGAGAAAGGGGGTAACCACTGTGCTCAGACAGGTGCGTAGTCCAACATTAATTAAGTTGCAAAAAAGGAGGTAGGGACCGCACTCGGAATATCGTTGTTTTTATTTTCAAGTTGTTATAGCGCACAAAACGTTTTCAGCCATCCGGCCTTCATCAGTGTGCAAATGACAAATGTGACAAACACAACTTAAATAGGCTGTACTTGACAACAGGTGGGAACAATCGGCAATCAGTCAACAGGCTAGGTTGACGTCATGATTAGTAGCAGGGCTAGATTGACAGGTAGATATCACAATATCACAATATTACATAAATGTGTATGATGGCTATGTATGAAAACAACAAATTGATACATATTACAATACAATATTTTCAGACCTGTATGGAATAAAAAAGACAGTACATTGGGGGTATCAGGTTGTTAGACCGTTCATTAAACAGTGTACTAGTTTTTTTCTCATACAGTAGATAACTTTGGATAGCACCTAAAGGAATGGAGCTCATATAGTAGATAACTTAGGATAGCACCTAAAGGAATGGAGCTCATATAGTAGATAACTTTGGATAGCACCTAAAGGAATGGAGCTCATATAGTAGATAACTTAGGATAGCACCTAAAGGAATGGAGCCAAAATGGACTCTTCATTCATCCCAGATGGAATACATAGATTTGAGCCGATGTCAATACAATATACAATTTACAACTCTGTATGGAACAAAACACAGTACATTGGGGGTATCAGGTTGTTAGACCGTTCATTAATCGGTGTACTAGTTTTTGTTTATACAGTAGATAATTTATGATGGCTAAAGGAATGGAGTCAAATTGAACTCTTCATTCATCCCAACTGGATACATAGATTTGAGCCGATGAATCCATACACATTCCCGTTGCAAAAGAAGTTGTTCATGGTTGCCACCCCTTCTATTAAGAAAAACCATCTCTAGACCTATGCACTTGAGGTCATTAATTTTATGATCCATTTAGTTAAAATGTCGTGCCACAGGGGAATTAATGTCAGTCCGCTTTATATTGCTTCTGTGTTCGTTCAATCTGATTTTTTATTTGCGGGATGTCTGTCCAATATAGTATTTTTTACATGGGCAGAATAATATATATATTATGTGTGTGGAATTACATGTTCTTAGCGATCTGATCTTGTAATTCTTCCCGGTGTGGGAGTCGTGAAATGTGTTTGTTTTGATCATGTGGCGCCGCCCACAAAGCTTCTCAGGGATTACGTCACACACGCAACAGATTACCGTAGTATTCTGTGCAATGCGCCAGTCAATTTAAGTATATGCAAACGGTCCGTGAAAGCCGGACATTATCATGAATTTATAACCCCCCCCCCCCCCCCCCCCGGACGGCCCGGACAGGGCGTGAGAAGAGGACATGTCCGGGCAAAAGAGGACGTTTGGTCACCCTAACTTATGGTCCAATTGCAGCGAATCATCGGTTTCCGGACTCCCTCCTAGATAATGTATTTGATCAGTGGTTCAAAAAGGGAGTTTTGAACACGAGACTGCTGTATGAAAGCAACGTATCTATGTCATTTGAACAAATTAAGAACAAGTATGATTTGTCATCACACCACTTCTTTCGTTACTTACAAGTTAGACATTTTATACGTAGTCAATCCACTACATTTCCATCCCTGCCTCCAAATACATCACTGGACTCAACCAAAACCTGAGCTCAAAGGAACTATGTCTAAGCTTTATACGAACATATTCGAGATGGAGGACTCAATAATAAAGGGGCACTGGGAGACTTTGAAACAGACATATCAAAAGAGGTGTGGTCAAGAATACAAAAAAAAATTCACGCTTCATCTATCTGTGCGAGACACCGGCTAATTCAATTCAAGATTGTAGATCGGCTACATATGTCTAAACTCAAAACTGTCAACATTTTTCCCTGAGGTTAGTCCTACTTGTAACGGATGCAAACAACCCCCGGCCGGTCTGTATCACACATTTTGGTCATGTCCTAGCCTAGCAGATTTCTGGTCGTCCATATTTGAGCTCTACTCAGACCTGGCAGGTCGGGTACTGGAACCATGTCATTTCCTGTATTTTTTGGTGTTCTTTCCGAGGATTTATCTACCAAAAGCACAACTGAACTGTATCTCTTATTCCTCCCTTCTAGCAAGACGTCTCATTCTTATGAACTGGAAAAACGAGCACCCTCCCTCATTTGGCAGGTGGATTTGTGATGTATTGTATCATTTAAAAGTTGAAAAGATAAAATATACTTTGCGGGGATCAAGTGGAAAATTTGATGTGCTGTGGCAAGCAACCCTTTATCTCTTATGTGGAACGGTTACGTCTCTCACCTCCTGAAACAAGGACACGGTATAGGAACGACTCTGTAACATGAAGTGCTCTGAGAACTTTTTACTTTATTTTATTATTATTATTATAATTTTTTTAAATATATTATTTGGTGTTTTGTTTAATTTTCTTTCTGTTTTGTATGTGTATGTATGTCACGTCCGTAGTGTCTACTGTAATGTCTAAAAAAAACTGTAATAAAAGACACATTGATTGTAATTGTTGCCAATTACAAAACTCCTGTTACAAAACACTGTTGGCAGGAATTGTTTATAATTAGGGATGTTCGATATTGGCTATTTTACCGATATACCGGTATTGTCCAACGCTTAATTTCCGATATCAACCGATACCGATATATGCGCATACACAACATTATGCATACTTTAATACTTTTCACAATAAATAAAATAAGAATTTGTTCTTATACTTGATTGCCTGGCTAAATAAAGGTTAAATAAATGTAAAACATTTAATAAATAAATGCCAATATCGGACATCCTTATTTATAATCTATAATGTGTCTTTGTCAGGGTACAGGGATGGAATCCGCGTACACCTGAACGTTCATTGACAGACTAAATCTAAAAAAAAACTGTCTGATGCCAAGTTGAAAACCTGTGGGACACCACCGTGAGAGTATGAAGGTGAACTTTTCTTCTCTGTTCACATAGATTTAAAAAATTATTATAATAATTATTCTGAAATACCACAGATGAGATGTACTAGTCCCAGTCAAAGTCTTGGTACTGGTGTGTCAATTTAGTATTTTTAAATCATTGAATAAATTAAGATTACTGAGCTGTTTTAAGTAGTGGGGAAACCAGCTTTGGAATGTTTTATTACCCCCATTAAAGATTTACAATTTTCTCTGGAGTGTTTTACTTAATTACCATTCATATGCTATATTTAATTGAGTTGGTAATACAAAAACACTCCCCCTTGGTTGTTTCTTGTTGTAATAAAGTTTACTCAACCCTGCCAAAGACGAATTCCAAAACACTAACACACTAAGGTAATTAATAATAATAATAATAATACATTTGATTTATAATGCACTCTCTCGGAGTGCTACAGAGTAAAAACAGTGAAGTGTACAGTATGTCGTTTAGCTGGCGTGGAAGCCCGGCCCTGCCTCTGGGGCTGAGCGGTGCCCCACTTCTCTGCTGCCTCTGGGGCTGAGCGGTGCCCCACTTCTCTGCTGCCCGGCTGCACTCACAGGTCATGGGAACGCCACGGCCTGCTCCTCCGCAGTCTGGCAGAGAGTTTGGATTTCAAACGGGAACGCGCAGGAATTAGATACTCCGTTTTCATCACTCTCAGGAGGACACACATTTCAATGGCCGAAAGAACAAAACCTATGTATAAAAAAAAAAGGGGGGGGGGGGTAAAACCTCATATCTGCACTTTGCGAAGGCACTAATACCTGGTCGGTATTGTTAACACATAATATAGTCTAAAAACGGTGTATTATATATTGGGTATCCTTAAAAAAATGGCATTCTGCAAGAAAAACCACACTTTCTCAAAAATGTAAATTTTTCAGATAGGAGGTTTTGTTCTTCGGCCATCGATTTGTGCTTTTCTCGTTCTCAATTGCCTCCGCAGATTGTGGCTCCCACTCATGAGCTCACACACTACTTTATTCCTATTTGACGTCTGTGTGGGACACCAAGCCAGCATTCCTCTCGGGTGTTCATTAACGGGTCCCTCTTTGTCAGCAAATTTCTTGGTTGTTGTGCCTGTTCTGTTGAGATGCCCTCCTAACCTGTGTGTGTGTGTGTGTGTGCACGTGCGTGCGCACACACGTGTCAGAGAGACGAAGACAGAAATTGACAACCGCCAGGCGACATGAATCTCGAATAATATGGAACAGATCTGTAAATCTGCGTATTCCCGCTCTTGACTCAGTGAGCATTAAACACAGACATTAGGGAGTGCTGTTAACACTGTTAGTGACTAATTACACACACACACAGAGTTGAGCTGA
Source organism: Notolepis coatsorum (assembly GCF_963971535.1). NCBI lineage: Eukaryota > Metazoa > Chordata > Actinopteri > Aulopiformes > Paralepididae > Notolepis > Notolepis coatsorum. The sequence goes on along the minus strand of NC_140184.1, from coordinate 5,877,262 downwards.
CTCACTGTAGCTCCTGGCTGTTGCAGTTAAATCTCACATGTAACTGAGAAAGCATCCCGGCCACTCTGCTTGTCCCCTCTGCTCGCTCATGTGGAACATATGGATGTGTGTGTGTGCCAGTTAGCGGGACTAGTCAAGCGGGACCAACGCGATAAAGCTCATTAGGACCAAGGGACAGGGGGACGTACTCTGTGTTTCTTGTAACGTAGGACTTCTCCGAGCAGTTCAACGCCGCCTATATAGCTCACATCTACTCTCAGTCAACTTGAGTAGAGGACTTCCAGAGGCGTATGAGAAATAGAAGCAGCTAAATAGATTCGGGAGTAAGATATATATATATATAACAGCCTTCCAGAGGGACAAACGCCTCTGGAAGGCTGTTTTATATATCTTACTCCCGAATCTATTTAGCTGTTTCTATTTTCATATGACATAATTATGTGAAAATATATAGATTAATATGACAATTTGACATCCGTCAAGGTTTAATACGATAGACAGTAAAAATGCACTCCCCGCTCTACTGCATTGAATATTTCATAAAGAATTTCAGTAACACTGGTAAACAATTTCTCCTGGCTCCACTTGCATGCCATCATCATCCATGAATGGAGATTCGTTTACAGATGGATTGCTTCTTTGCTCATCTTACACACACACACACACACACACACACACGCACACAAAGTGCCGGTTTTGAGGCACAATCAAAGTGGAGGTGTTGCTTGAGATGTTAGAAAATGCCCATTCCTTTTAGGTCAGACGAAGCCATTACCATATAGCATTTGAATCCAGTCCCAGAGCTCCGTACGCCATTACACTTTCTAATCATGGTGCCGTTGCCTCTGCGACGACTGTGGGGTTCGGCCTCTGGAGTCACACTTGAATAATTGGAATTCCCAAAACACCAAGTCGTTCAATCTAAATGTCCACACAAGACATATGAGGTTTGTCACTCGTGTGTCAGACTCAGAATGCATCTGTAGGTGCACGCAGGTGGTTGTGTACTTGGTGGTGTAAAGAAACCCTGTGTGTGTGTGTGTGTGTGTGTGTGTGTGTGTGTGTGTGTGTGTGTGTGTGTGTTGAACAATTACTTGTCCATTCTACATTCATTGCACACAACATCCACATGCACACACTCACTTTAAACATTCACTTTAAACACTTTTTTATTATTTTTTTTATTATCTTTTTCCTCCTTTCTTTGTCCGCTTTTCTCCCCTCCCAATGTTAGTCGTTATGCCAATTCCCAATCCCCTTCCTGGTCGTTGCGCACTCTACCCCCTACCGTCGGTCTGGGAGGGCGGAGACTAGTATCACATGCTTCCTCCGACACATGTGTACCCAGCCCACCGCTTCTTTTCACCTGGCAGCGTGGACTCTCACTGGTATGGGAGAGTGTAACGTGTGGAAGGTCACACTACCTCTCCTATAGATCCTTCCCTGGCTGTGCAGGCGCCCCGATCGAACTGTAGGAGTCGCTGTTTTACAACGACCAGGACCCACCCTCGCCGGGTTTCCCACCCTCTAACACTGCCAATTGTGTTAGTATTGATGGTCGGCCAACCCGGAAGCACCACAGCTGGATTCGATACCAGTGTCTCTGTGGTGGTAGACCGGCGCTTAGTCCGCTGCACTACCCGGCCGCACCACTTTAAACACTTTTGAGCATCACACCGTATTTTATCTATTCGTACACATTTGCATGACCTCTTCTACCTAACTTTTGTACGTTTTAGTTTTGTATATTGTATATCTTGTATAGTGTTTGGTCTTTTAATCCTTTGCTCTTTACTGTATGAAGCACAATCTCAGGAGGCTCATACAGAACCAAGCATTTCACTATAATGTACATGTACCTTATATATATATGTAACGGATTGGTATCGTGAAGCGCAGTCACGAAGGGCTGGCGTGAGTAGCGGTGCTGTGGGTTAAACTCACTCTCACATCCGCAAAAGACACAGAGACACGTTACAAAGCAGTGAATTCACCTCTTGGTATAGCTGTCTGTGTTGTTGCACGCGGCGTGGCAGACCCGTGTTCGAATCTCCCTCGGGGCATCGAAGTTTGAGGTGACGTTGTCACAACCATTACATATATATGTGACTAAACTAAACTTGCACTTGAACTTTAACTAGTTTAACTACATTATGCAGTAGCTGGGTGGTAGTTTAACTACATTATGCAGTAGCTGGGTGGTAGTTTAACTACATTATGCAGTAGCTGGGTGGTAGTTTAACTATTATGCAGTAGCTGGGTGGTAGTTTAACTACATTATGCAGTAGCTGGGTGGTAGTTTAACTACATTATGCAGTAGCTGGGTGGTAGTTTAACTACATTGTGCAGTAGCTGGGTGGTAGTTTAACTACATTATGCAGTAGCTGAGTGGTAGTTTAACTACATTATGCAGTAGCTGGGTGGTAGTTTAACTATTATGCAGTAGCTGGGTGGTAGTTTAACTACATTATGCAGTAGCTGGGTGGTAGTTTAACTACATTATGCAGTAGCTGGGTGGTAGTTTAACTACATTATGCAGTAGCTGGGTGGTAGTTTAACTACATTATGCAGTAGCTGGGTGGTAGTTTAACTACATTATGCAGTAGCTGGGTGGTAGTTTAACTACATTATGCAGTAGCTGGGTGGTAGTTTAACTATTATGCAGTAGCTGGGTGGTAGTTTAACTACATTATGCAGTAGTTGGGTGGTAGTTTAACTACATTATGCAGTAGTTGGGTGGTAGTTTAACTACATTATGCAGTAGCTGGGTGGTAGTTTAACTACATTATGCAGTAGCTGGGTGGTAGTTTAACTACATTATGCAGTAGCTGGGTGGTAGTTTAACTACATTATGCAGTAGCTGGGTGGTAGTTTAACTATTATGCAGTAGCTGGGTGGTAGTTTAACTACATTATGCAGTAGTTGGGTGGTAGTTTAACTACATTATGCAGTAGCTGGGTGGTAGTTTAACTACATTATGCAGTAGCTGGGTGGTAGTTTAACTACATTATGCAGTAGCTGGGTGGTAGTTTAACTACATTATGCAGTAGTTGGGTGGTAGTTTAACTACATTATGCAGTAGCTGGGTGGTAGTTTAACTACATTATGCAGTAGCTGAGTGGTAGTTTAACTACATTATGCAGTAGCTGGGTGGTAGTTTAACTACATTATGCAGTAGCTGGGTGGTAGTTTAACTACATTATGCAGTAGCTGGGTGGTAGTTTAACTACATTATGCAGTAGCTGGGTGGTAGTTTAACTACATTATGCAGTAGCTGGGTGGTAGTTTAACTACATTATGCAGTAGTTGGGTGGTAGTTTAACTACATTATGCAGTAGTTGGGTGGTAGTTTAACTACATTATGCAGTAGCTGGGTGGTAGTTTAACTATATTATGCAGTAGCTGGGTGGTAGTATAACTACATTATGCAGTAGTTGGGTGGTAGTTTAACTACATTATGCAGTAGTTGGGTGGTAGTTTAACTATTATGCAGTAGCTGGGTGGTAGTTTAACTACATTATGCAGTAGCTGGGTGGTAGTTTAACTACATTATGCAGTAGTTGGGTGGTAGTTTAACTACATTATGCAGTAGCTGGGTGGTAGTTTAACTATATTATGCAGTAGTTGGGTGGTAGTTTAACTACATTATGCAGTAGTTGGGTGGTAGTTTAACTACATTATGCAGTAGCTGGGTGGTAGTTTAACTACATTATGCAGTAGTTGGGTGGTAGTTTAACTACATTATGCAGTAGCTGGGTGGTAGTTTAACTACATTAAGCAGTAGCTGGGTGGTAGTTTAACTACATTATGCAGTAGCTGGGTGGTAGTTTAACTACATTATGCAGTAGCTGGGTGGTAGTTTAACTACATTATGCAGTAGCTGGGTGGTAGTTTAACTACATTATGCAGTAGCTGGGTGGTAGTTTAACTACATTATGCAGTAGTTGGGTGGTAGTTTAACTACATTATGCAGTAGCTGGGTGGTAGTTTAACTATATTATGCAGTAGCTGGGTGGTAGTTTAACTACATTATGCAGTAGCTGGGTGGTAGTTTAACTACATTATGCAGTAGTTGGGTGGTAGTTTAACTACATTATGCAGTAGCTGGGTGGTAGTTTAACTACATTATGCAGTAGCTGAGTGGTAGTTTAACTACATTATGCAGTAGCTGAGTGGTAGTTTAACTATATTATGCAGTAGTTGGGTGGTAGTTTAACTACATTATGCAGTAGCTGGGTGGTAGTTTAACTACATTATGCAGTAGCTGGGTGGTAGTTTAACTATATTATGCAGTAGTTGGGTGGTAGTTTAACTACATTATGCAGTAGCTGGGTGGTAGTTTAACTACATTATGCAGTAGCTGGGTGGTAGTTTAACTACATTATGGAGTAGCTGGGTGGTAGTTTAACTATATTATGCAGTAGCTGGGTGGTAGTTTAACTACATTATGCAGTAGTTGGGTGGTAGTTTAACTACATTATGCAGTAGCTGGGTGGTAGTTTAACTATATTATGCAGTAGTTGGGTGGTAGTTTAACTACATTATGCAGTAGCTGGGTGGTAGTTTAACTACATTATGCAGTAGCTGGGTGGTAGTTTAACTACATTATGCAGTAGCTGGGTGGTAGTTTAACTATATTATGCAGTAGCTGGGTGGTAGTTTAACTACATTATGCAGTAGCTGGGTGGTAGTTTAACTACATTATGCAGTAGCTGGGTGGTAGTTTAACTACATTATGCAGTAGCTGAGTGGTAGTTTAACTACATTATGCAGTAGCTGAGTGGTAGTTTAACTATATTATGCAGTAGTTGGGTGGTAGTTTAACTACATTATGCAGTAGCTGGGTGGTAGTTTAACTACATTATGCAGTAGCTGGGTGGTAGTTTAACTATATTATGCAGTAGTTGGGTGGTAGTTTAACTACATTATGCAGTAGCTGGGTGGTAGTTTAACTACATTATGCAGTAGCTGAGTGGTAGTTTAACTACATTATGCAGTAGCTGGGTGGTAGTTTAACTACATTATGCAGTAGCTGGGTGGTAGTTTAACTACATTATGCAGTAGCTGGGTGGTAGTTTAACTACATTATGCAGTAGCTGGGTGGTAGTTTAACTACATTATGCAGTAGCTGGGTGGTAGTTTAACTACATTATGCAGTAGTTGGGTGGTAGTTTAACTACATTATGCAGTAGCTGGGTGGTAGTTTAACTACATTATGCAGTAGCTGGGTGGTAGTTTAACTACATTATGCAGTAGTTGGGTGGTAGTTTAACTACATTATGCAGTAGCTGGGTGGTAGTTTAACTACATTATGCAGTATCTGGGTGGTAGTTTAACTACATTATGCAGTAGTTGGGTGGTAGTTTAACTACATTATGCAGTAGCTGGGTGGTAGTTTAACTACATTATGCAGTAGTTGGGTGGTAGTTTAACTACATTATGCAGTAGCTGGGTGGTAGTTTAACTACATTATGCAGTAGCTGGGTGGTAGTTTAACTACATTATGCAGTAGCTGGGTGGTAGTTTAACTACATTATGCAGTAGCTGGGTGGTAGTTTAACTACATTATGCAGTAGCTGGGTGGTAGTTTAACTACATTATGCAGTAGCTGGGTGGTAGTTTAACTACATTATGCAGTAGCTGGGTGGTAGTTTAACTACATTATGCAGTATCTGGGTGGTAGTTTAACTATATTATGCAGTAGTTGGGTGGTAGTTTAACTACATTATGCAGTAGCTGGGTGGTAGTTTAACTACATTATGCAGTAGTTGGGTGGTAGTTTAACTACATTATGCAGTAGCTGGGTGGTAGTTTAACTACATTATGCAGTAGTTGGGTGGTAGTTTAACTACATTATGCAGTAGCTGGGTGGTAGTTTAACTACATTATGCAGTATCTGGGTGGTAGTTTAACTATATTATGCAGTAGCTGGGTGGTAGTTTAACTACATTATGCAGTATCTGGGTGGTAGTTTAACTATATTATGCAGTAGCTGGGTGGTAGTTGCCCTGCCTCCTTTAAACACACACCCTGGGGCTGCCTGTGAGGTTCTGCCTGTGAGGTTCTGCCTGTGATGTTCTGCCTGTGAGGTTCTACGTTCCCTGCCTCCATCAAACACACCCACGCCTTACTGTGTCTCAGTTCAGTTGTTTTTTGAGAGTAGTTAAAGTTTAGTAGTAGTCGTTTTATTCGTCGTCATCACACACAATACAATAATGCACAATGATTCCAGACTGTCAATGGTCTTTGTTTTTTTGACAGTGACTGGAAAGGTACAGGCTGATGCATAATATTTATATATGTCTGTCCTATATTCTTATCAAATTAAGACCCTGAAACAGAAAAAGATTACAAATAGAATTTGTAACCTTCAAAAAAAGCTACACAAACCATTTTCTTTGAAAACCAAAAGCGCACGACTCATTCTTAATTTTTCACATTTACATTACAGTGAAATGCTTGGTTCTGTATATGAGCCTCCTTGAGAATGTGCTTCATACAGTAAAAAGTAAAAAGAATAAAGACCAAACACAAAATATACAATATACAAACTAAAGTACAACCTAAAGCACAAAGTTAAGTACAAAATGCAAACAATGAGGTAAAAAAATGCAAAATGCCAAAATTTGATATGGGTGTAGTGCAAATCTATTTGTAATAAATAGATAAACTTGTGTGTGTGTGTGTGTGTGTGTGTGTGTGTGTGTGTGTGTGTGTGTGTGTGTGTGTGTGTGTGTGTGTGTGTGTGTGTTGCTCTGCTCTGCTCTGCTCTGCTTGCGGTCATGTTTAGCCACTTGCCCCTCCAGTTTATGATGGGTCCCTAATCATTCACACTCGCAGAGTGTTTGTACAATAACGCCATGAGACGGCTCTCATATGAGTGTCTCGGTGGATCAACCCATTCCCACCGATAATAATGAGCCCTCTGGGTGGAGATGGGGGCAGTATGTGTGTGTGTATGTGGGAGGGGGGTGTAAATCTACCATATTAAATCTACCATCATCACCCCCACACAGTACATTCTTCACTTAGTCTAGTCCACTTAGGCTGTGGCAGTGAGGATTTCTTTTGAAAGACCTTTTTCCTAATTGAAGAAACTACACAACACTGCTCTTCCTGTGTCGGCAATAAACAGCGGCAAAATAAAGATGACGGGGTCAATTTGTGATTTAATTCGTTGCCAATCTGAATTCTTAGTCCATAACTAAAGGTGTGCCACAAGGTTCAGTGCTGGGTCCTATCCTTTTCACTATTTATATTAAATTAATGATATGGGTCCTCATTCTCGAATGTGTTGGTAAGTGCCTTGGTAAAAATCTTGTTCGTACCAACAGATTTACGAAACTCCTCCTCCCGATTCCTGCAGAGCCGAGCCGCCAGACGCTCGCAAAGTGCCGTGTCGCGCCGGTGGGCAAACCGTCCTAAAGACGTGCCCGGGGCCCCATTGCACGTTATGTGGCAGTCTATTCCACTATAGCTATATCCGCGGCGATAGGGTTTAGTTTTTCGGACATGGTTTGTTGAGTCATGACTATAAATGTAAAACATAATTGTTTACAAATAGATACAAATAGTGTAGTATTTATTATCATTATAATTATTTAATTCCACGGATGTCTGTATCGGCAATCCCCAATGACTTGTCCCAGAGAAAGCTGTTGAAACCACGGGCAAACACACCGGTCTGTCCGATTTACAACTGCCTTTTTGAGTACGTCAATCCTACAAAGAATTTACAATACAAAGCTGTTCGAGAATGCAGAGTAAGTACGTAAATCGAGTTTACAAAGGAATTCCTTGGTAAGTTTTACGTATGTCCGTACAAGAATGAGGACCATTGTTTCTTCTTTGAATGACTGTCATGTCCATCTGTATGCAGACGATACTATTGTGTTCTGTATCGCTGACACTGTTCAGTTGGCAGCTGAGAACCTGCAGATTTCTTTTAATGTTCTTCAGGAAGCTTTTATCAATCTTTCAATGCCAGTAAAGCTAAATGTATGCTGTTCTCCAGGGCCATTATTTACATTTTACATTTAGTCATTTAGCTGACGCTTTTATCCAAAGCGACTTACAAGTTCTGTACGACAAGTCATCAGGAAGGGCACAACTCTATCAGCTGAGTAACAATGTTGATCAAAGTGTTGAGTGCTACAGTGTAGGTTAGTTTATTAGGACAAGTGCATGACAGTAAGGTTAGTTAGGGTTAGATATTTATTTAGTATTTATTATTATTATTATTATCAGATAATGGTTGAAGAAGTGCGTCTTTAGTCAATACCGAAAGATTGGACGGGTTTCGGCTGCCCTAACTGGGGTGGGTAGTTCATTCCACCATTGTGGGGCAAGGACTGAGAAAAGGCAAGTTTTCATTGATGACCCTCCCGGAGCTCGGATAGGAGTAGGTCTGAGGCGGCCAGAAGATGCAGAGCGTAGGGGTCTTGAGGGTGTGTAGTTAGAGACCATTGACCGGAGGTAGGCGGGAGCGGTTCCCTTTGCCGCACGGTATGCCAGGTTGAGGGCCTTGAAGCGGATTCGTGCAGCAATGGGGAGCCAGTGCAGGTCCCTAAGAAGTGGGGTGACATGGGCCGACTTCGGTAGGTTTGAGATCAGGCGGCCCGCTGCGTTCTGAATGAGTTGAAGAGGCTTGGTGGCAGTGGCCGGGAGGCCAGCAAGCAGTGCGTTGCAGTAGTCGAGGCGGGAGATGACTGTTGATTGGACAAGGAGTTGGGTGGCTTCTTTTGTCAGGAAGAATGATATGATGAAGTACAAGTATCTACCATAAGCGGTTCTAACATTGAAAGAGTAAAAATGAGTATAAATATGGATAAATGGATATGAAGTTGTGACAGAAAACTGGCTTCCTGTACAAAAATAGACCCAGCTTTCCTGTGATTAGTAGAAATAGGATTGTTTAAGCTGTTTTCTTATACATTTTGGACCTTGGTGATGTGATTTATAGGCATGTTGTGGCTTCAAATCTTAAACCGCTAGACTCTGTCTATCATTCTGCCCTCGGATTTATTACTGGTGACAGATATGATACCCACCATTGTGTCCTTTATGAAAAGGTTGGATGGCCTTCTCTGGTTGAAAGACATAACTATCATTGGTATTTGTTTCCTTTTAAATCCCTTATTGGTAAACTTCCCTCATTCCCTCATCACAACACAGTTGGAATGGAATATTGGAACATATTCTACGTGTTCAAATGACCAGGTGCTTAGGGTTCCTCCAATTTGCTCTGAACTAGGTGTAGCAGGGTGGATTATCCCTGCTTTATGGGAGTGGTTGTACACGGCCACCTGGTAGCGAGAACGCAGCAGAGCTGGGTCCAGCTGGGTCCCCGACTGTAGGCCAGGAATGTTGAAGTGGAGGTCGAGCAGCAGGAGTGGATGGGGCCTAGGATTCACTGACCTAGGCATGGTACGCTGGTCCTTCTTGCCCTCCAGGGCGATCAGCAGTAGCTCCCCACACACCCACACTTCCCCCAATACTTCCTGGGCCCTCCCACACCCGATGGCAGTAAAGATGGATGATATATTCGCTCCCCAAAGCAGTACCCTTCCTTAATGATGAGTGGAGACCTTTCACCATGAACTATAGGCAGGGGGTGGGGAAAGGGTTAAACTGTAATGAGCATTACCCGGAAAGAAAAGGGTTAGACAGAATGCACATAAAAGACACACACACAGTGCTCCCATTTACGTCTCCTTTACTTAAGTCTACTACACGTTACACGTTATCACATACCTATAAAGGCTATTTCCACACTGGGCACCTAGTGCTCTCACTCTATGTTACAGACTCAAGTTATTCCCACACTGGGCTAGACACAGTAATAACTTCTTCCCTTTAAGGGTTATCTACTGCTCCCCTTCTCCGTAGGTGGGGGGGAAAAGGGGAAGGAGTAAAGGAGTTCAATGGGATTTTTTATAAAGAAACACACGTTATTATTACACTCAAACCAAATTGACAGTGGGCCCACGTTATCAAATAAAAGTCCTATCTATAGCCGGCTTTTCCCCAAAATAATAAAAGGTCGGGCGCCCCTAAACACTGCTGCCAGCGTCAGTTCAAAGCACCGTTTATCTTTGCCCTTAGAGAGCCCGCGCCACGCAGAGAAAATTTCTACAGATAAAGTTTCAGCACTCAGAGCGCCGCTGTACTTATCCAAATGGCGGGCCTGCTCTCACCACCAACCGTCCGTGGGGTAAGATGGCCGTCAGGAGATCCAGTGATAACAGGCAGCGGGGCTGGGTAGACGCTGGGCAGGTGACTGCTGGGGTAACGGCTCGGAGGGTCTGGAGGAGCGTGCAGTGTAGTGACGTCCGCTGCTGGGCTGAAGGGGTGGGCCGACACGTGGGCTAAACTGTGGTGCTAGCCTATAACTGAAGCTAAGCTGTGGGTCGTGGTGAACCCCCTGTCATAACGCATATACACAGCTAAACGCAAGGTGGACAATATCTACCACCTGGTCTTTGGCAGTCGCTCGTCTACTGGTTCATTCACAATGTCTCTTCCGCATTAACTAAACGCTAAGCTATCGCATACTCATTAATAACCCGCTTCGTAACTGGGTTTATCTCTCGTGTGCTGAATCTCCGGAGCTCCAGCTCCGTGCGTCCTCCTCCCTCTGTGGAAAACGATGAAGAGGAAGTCCCTCCCTCGGCACCGCGCTCTGAGCCCATCCTTCTTCACCTGTGTCTCCCTGCCCAACGTAACCACCAGCTCCCTCTGGCGGCACCTGTATCCTGTCCCACTATGAAGTGTCAATGTTAGGATAGGGACCCGTCAAGAGAGGTAGCAAGTTAAGTGTCAATGTTAGGGTAGGGAATCAACATCACTGCCTGGTATGGAAACAGCAAGGTACAGGACAAGAAGGCCCTACAGAGAGTGGTGCGCTCAGCTGAGCGTACTATGGGTATTGCACTACCACCCCTGCAGGTCTTATATAACAAGAGGTGCAAATCCAGAGCCTGCAGAATAATGAAAGACCCTCACCACCCCAACAACAGCCTGGTCAAGCTGCTGAGGTCAGGCAAACGCCTGCGAACACCAGCAACTAGGACAGAGAGACTTCGGCTCAGCTTCTTCCCCCAGGCCATCAGAGTCTTGAACACTGAACTCTCCACACACAAGCACACATGAGCACACACACAACACACACACTGTATACGCTCACACACTAACAGTCACTTTAGCATGAACACACACATGCTGCACACGCTCACACTCAACGGTCACTTTACACAATGAAAAGGTCACTTTCAAAAATAAAAAATTCAAATAAAAAAGAAGGGGAGTGGTAAAGTATAGTAAACAGATGGATATAGCAAGCTAGCATACGGAAACATAGTATAACTGTAGATTGTATAGTATAGCATTGTATAGTAATGTACATAAGACCCAGTGCCTCATCCGTAGCTAACATTGTATTGCACTATCGCAGGACCTTAGCATGTCTTACCATGCTTTTTGTAAACTTTATGTACATTATACCTGTTCTGTATCGTAACGGCTCTCGCTCGGCGTCACTCACGCACTGCACCTCGCTTGTGCACGCGCACTGAATAAAATTCCACAATGTACCTTTATCCCAATATTCGTCTGACCACACCCCTCATCAGCTTACCTTCATAAGCAGGTGTGTGGCCACCTACTCGCCTCCTTCCCTTCTTCGCTTTCACCACAAGGAAGTGCCTTTGGAGAGATCCCCACTTGACGTGTTGCTAGTTGAAGAGAGTTGAGACGTGTTTACATTGTGCTTATTTTTTTCTTCTCTCATAACTATTCAAAAGGAAAATCTAAGTCATAATGTCTACCTCGGAGAGTAGACCCACTCTTCACCAGCGGTTCTCCATTCCCGCCTCTGTCGTGCGCGCTGGTGCGGGGCTGCTGCCACTTTCATGGTTACCAGCCCAGCCCAGGAGACAGCCGATGGGTAGTTTGCCTCTCCGAGGAGCCAGTGCATCGGTGCCGCCGCCCCGGCGGTGGCCTGATCCCGACTCTGGTTCCTCTGGTTCCGGGGAATCGTCCGTTCGTGAGCGGCCGGTTCCTTTGGTTCCGGAGGATTTGCGACGCAAACTTTTCGCGTCTGCGCGTTCACGTCGCAAGATGGTGTCCTGCAGGCGCGAACGGCCTGGGTTTGGGGAATTGCTGGAGACCAGCGAGAATGCGTCGGTCTCTGCATGCCCGATGGAAACTGAGGATTACATGGAAGAGTCGGACGGATTCTTGTTTGAAGGCCCTGTGGAGGCGAGTATCCCTCCTGTCCAGGTAACACTGGAGGGGGGAGAAATGTCTCCTTGGGGCGCCTTGTTTGAGGATGTCGGGGAACCACCTCGGCCTCATCGGCAGGATGCCCTGCTATCAGCCACATCAGACTGTGGCTCCTCAACCGGTCGAAGCCTGCTGCATGTGAGGGATGCGGGTTCGGTGGAGGAAGGTCAGCAGGGTGAACTGCGGGCTTTGTTCCCCGAGCTCATGGCGGTAGCTGCCGCTGCAAACGGCGTGCCGCTGCCGCAGCCATTGCCTGCTCCTGCCCCCGATGATCTCATAGGTCATCTCTGGCAGCGTCGCCCGGTGAGAGGGGTGGACGTTGTCTACCCATTTTTCCCCTCGATGGGGGCCTATGTTCGTCGGGGCCAGGTGGTGTCTCACATCATGGGACTTACCCCCGCCTACGTACCAGTTACGCGGGTGGCGGGGTTGGTCAAAGGTATGAGAGAGGGCGTGCCACGGCTTGATAGGGCGATGGCCGTTCTCCTCTGTCCGGATGTGGTGTGGGAGACGTTATGCAAGCCGGTTCTCCATGGAAGATCGGCTAGGCGATTGGCATATTGGGGTGACCAGTCATTTATCGCTGGTACACAGTCGCTGGCTGCTGCTTCTAACATCGCGCAGCTGGTTAGATTTGTATCGGGGATAATGATGGGCGGCACGGATCTGACCGAGGTGCAACGCGATCAGATCACCCAGGCGGCAGGAGCTGTACTGCATCTTACCCAGGTGCAGGCCATAGCCTCTGGGAAAGTGCGCGCCCTGGCTACCCTGAACCAGCGCCACCTTTGGCTGGAGCAGGCTCGAGTGCCAGAGAAGAAGAGAGCCCCTCTTCTGACGGCCAACCTCTCCGATGCTGGACTATTCGGGAAGGCCCTGCAGCTGATGACCTCAACGTGCAGAGAGATGGCAGAAAAGAGATCCGTTCTCCAACCCCATTTTCCGCCTCCCGTCCTTGCCGGTGGAGTCAGAAGGCTTCCACGACGTCGAGCTCCCTCCGCCGTGCCTACCACTGCCTCCGCCGCCACTGCTGGCCCGTCCAAGAAGGCCAGGAGGAGAGACGGTGGTTCTGCTGCCGCCGGCCCATCCACGACCGGAGGAGACGGTAGGGAACGACGAGACCAGCAGCCGATTAACTACCGTCCCTCCGGGGCTTCTCGGGGTGGCAAAACCCGAGCGGCTCGAGGCAGCAGACGCCGCTGAGTGACTTTTTCCCCCTGTGGTCCCCTCTATACCCTCCCCGGCCCTCATGATAATTTGTGCCTAAAATAAATAAAAAGTCCCCTTAAAGGGGGACTATATTATTTGGCCAAACAAACTGTGTGTTTCTTCAACAATACATATGATGAGGTTGCGAAATGTGAATCTGCATTGTTTACATTGAGGGATGAGTTACGTTCGTGTTATGAGATTAAGCAAGGTCTGCAAGCATACACTCAGTCATAGAAAGGTTCTATCTTAGCCTGACGCTCCACATGCAGGTAGAAGCTGGTTGTATGATCTGTTGCTTAAGCTAAGTAATGTTGATCCACAACACTGTTGTGTTGGTTGCAGTAATACTCATATACACACGTTCCACGGCCTAGCCGTTATACTCTCTGTCAGTGTTTTTTCTATGTACAACTTAGAAAGCGGGTGTAGGATTCACACACACACGACTTGGTTTTGTTATAAATCCTGTTCACAGTCTGTGGGTAGCGGGCATTTTATTAGCTTACGCTATACATTAGCGTTCTACCAAAGGTCTCAAAATGCTACAGTTGTTATTGTGTGTAGGGAAAAAGGGGTTTTTGTGAGGGGGTGCCGAATAAACCCCTCCTTCCCACTTGATTGGTCAAGGGGATTTTTTCTCATTTCCTGTTGAGCCAGTCAGGGCCGAGCCGTTCAACGACTTGGCGGGGGAGGGGGGGGGGGGTTGTCCTGACACGGCTCCTATTACAAACAGGAGTCGTGTGCGGGGTTTCCCCCCGTCATAGCCAGGGCCGCCTCAGGGGGTGTGCGAGCAGTGCGGTCGCACAGGGCCTCGCGGGAAGGGGGGCCTCGCAATTTTTTTTTTTTTTTTGCCTCTGCGGCTCTGCAGACTGCAGTGTTCCGGTTTCTGCGGCTTTGCTGCTCTACAGATTTTAGGATAGTGTTTCCGGGCTCTTCTCGGACACACGAGGTACAGGGATCTAATTCAGCGCTATTCAGAGGAGCGAGTGGATGTCTTTTCAAAAGCAGCATGGATCAGAAGAAATTACACCGTGGGCCAAGAAAGTCTCCTTTACCATTGATACTGCGTTATGGTGAGTTCATGCAACCTATTATATTCCCGCCGTGGATCTCTCTCTCTCTCTCTCTCTCTCTGGAGCCAAACTGGTCGACTAGCTGTTGTAGTATGGAGTTAGTAGCTAACGGTGTGTGGCCTGGTGTCAGCGCCTGTATTGCTTTTCTCATGTTGTAGTTTCAGTGGTAGCCGCATAGCTTGCTTCTGCGTTAGCTAATGGTTAGCGATAGCCGTGTTAGCCAGTTAGCTGTTTAGCTACGACGTTAGCTGCCGGCTGCGCACGTAACGTTAGTTTGATGCTATCAGTTAGCCTAGGCTAGAGTTAGCTGTTAGCTTGTGCTACGACCATTGACATTAGCCGTGAGAATAGCAGGGGGTTCTGGCACTCTGACTACGACATCATCTTTGACAGAAGATGTAGTCGGGCCTGCACCATGACAAGGCTCCGGCCATAGCATAGCTTATTTTTGTCCCGCCAGCGAGAGGCCTTTCGTCAACGTGGAGACCTGTGTTGCGGCCTTTCGCCCTGCGTTCCTTGGTGCAGGTAAGATGAATGAAAATGTAATGACATTACCCCACTCTTCCTTCCTTCCCCTCCCGAATGTTTTGTTAATAACGATGTTTTTTTCCAGGCAAAACATATGCTACTTCACAACATTTGGAGATACGACATGTGCTGTGTGTGAATGTCTTGGTCGTTTGTGTAGCTTGGGTAGCGTTGGGCCGTTGGCTAAAGCTGTGTGTGGCCTGGTGTCACAGTACCTGGCTAGCCTATTTAGCTGATGTCGGCCATTGGCTCCTTGCTGCTTTGTTTTCTCTGGTATAGACCCTCTTCTCTTTGGATTTAAGTGTTGATCTTTGTCCTTTTGGATCTCTCATACATGCTCTCTCTCTAACACACACACACATGACAAACACACATGCTCTCTCTCTCTCTCTCTCTCTCTCTCTCTCTTTCTAACACACACAGTCTGCCTATGGCGGCCTTTCTCGATGGCTAGGCTGTGCTCGCTGAGTCTGTACCTAGTCAAGGATCTTCAGTCACAGTGCTCAGGTATTCTGCCACTGTGTACTCTCTGTTTAGGGCCAAATAGCATTTCAATTTCTTTCCAATGTGTCTCTCTCTCTCTCTCTTTGGATTTAAGTGTTGATCTTTGTCCTTTTGGATCTCTCATACGCTCTCTCTAACACACACACACACACGACAAACACACATGCTCTCTTTCTCTCTCTTTCTAACACACACAGTCTGCCTATGGCGGCCTTTCTCGATGGCTAGGCTGTGCTCGCTGAGTCTGTACCTAGTCAAGGATCTTCAGTCACAGTGCTCAGGTATTCTGCCACTGTGTACTCTCTGTTTAGGGCCAAATAGCATTTCAATTTCTTTCCAATGTGTCTCTCTCTCTCTCTGTACACTGTATATTGACTGTAGAACGGGAGCTCTCTCTCGCTCTCTCTCTTGCTATATGTTGACTGTATCATGCCCAGCCTCGGGCAGCGCTATTATTTAAGAATATGTTGACTGTATGAAAAAAAAAATATATATATATATATATATATATAATTTTTATTTATTTTTTTTTTTACCTTTTGGGGGGGGGGGGGGGGGGGGGGCCTTGCGTTTAAATTTCGCACAGGGCCTCGCATTTCTCCCAGGCGGCCCTGGTCATAGCATATACGTTGCTATGACGACGGCTTCCGTGAGTTAGATCTTTACGTAAGGTCTGTGGTGTTAAAGTGTCGGGTTAGAGCGTAGGACTTACGGGTCTGCTACGCTCGATTTTTTGTGTACACTTGAGTCAGTTGGTCACGTGACTCACAGTTGACATGTCTTTTTCATACTACGACTCATGTGGGAAGGCTTTCTGGGGAATTTCGGTCTAAACCCTCTAAGTAAGGGGTGACTGGATGTAAAAATGTAAACAGTTTTTACTCCCGGCTGTGCAGCTTGGGTTTATGTTGTTGATGCTTCTTTCTTTGTTATTAAAGAGAGTTGGGGTTAGGAAGCATCGCACCCCTCTTGTCGTTCCCCTGGGCGCCTTGGGGATTCAATGAAAGGTCTAAATAGCCTGTTATTGATGTGGATATGCCCCATGCACATATAGTGCTAGCTCGGGGTGTTCTGTTGAACATCAAGCAACTGACTAGCGCGCATTGGTTGCTTGGGGTTAAAACAGCGTTTTTATAAAGCAACTGAGATGGGGGTTTTTCCTCTTCCGACGACCTATGTTGGTTGTCGACGGATTCTCGTTCATATCGGGGGATGATGACGGAATGGATCTGAACATACGTAGAAGGGTCTCACGCCCTGGGGGTGGGCCACCAGGCGCAGTTCGCACCGAACGTCTGGGTGGCGCCTTCTTTTCATGTTTAAGATCAACACGCATATCTGCCCCTTCTCCTGGAGTTGGCATGTCGGCGTGGTTAGGGCACGGGACTGGTTCTGGTCACGCTGGTCCAGGTCAGTTAACCCGTTGTCCGCCGGGGATGCAGATCTGCTGTTCTGGTACCCTGAGGGACTTGGGCTTTTTTCCAGGGGGAGAAATGCCAGGTCGGTCCGGGTGTCACAGGGTTGGGCGCTATAGAGACCCTTGTGGGTACATAGTACTCTGCACTGTCGTAATGGCTTACGGCCGTGCCAACCTGTACACGCCCGATCTCGGCAGATCTCGGCCGCTACGCAGGTTGGTCTTGGTTAGTACTTGGTTGGGAGACCTCCTGGGAATACCGAGTACGGGGTGCTTGGGGCTGGTTCTCCATTCCTTTCGCTCTTCTCTTACGCATGGCGAAGAGGGGCCTGTTGGGGTGGTCTTTGACCTCCTCTGGGGACCCTGTGCTCCCCGTATCGCCGGGCCCGGTCTGAAGTAATGTTTCGTCGACCCGTAGGCCTGGGATAACCCTGTTGGAAACTAAAACACTTGTACTGCGGCAGTGCCCGCAGGTACGTTTTAGAGTTTTTTCTTGAGGGGTTATGGGACCAACCACCGCATAGGGTAACGTCTAGGTGGTTGGTTCTCTGGTGTGTTGGTGCAGTGTCAACTCCCGGGTTGCCCGGTTGAGTGTGCCCCTGCACGTTCATGACGTCTGCCAATCGTGTCAGCCTTCGCTGCCTCATTGAGGGAGGCTTTGTCATGGTGGTCAACAACGCCAGCATATTCCCCTTCCGCCGGGGCGGCTGTTTCAGCTGACCCCTCTGGCGCCTGTCTCGTCCGCAGTACTCCAGGCTCGGGTTACAGCCTGTTGCCTGGTTTTTCCCCGGTGCGCTGCCTGCTTCCGTGGTAAGCCTTTGGTTCTTACGGGTAGGGGTTGGGTGGGGGGGGGACACTGTACAAGCAAAACTGTACATTGGAATATTGACAAAGCCATACTTGGTAATTTACTGTACATTGGAGGGGGTTGGGTTAGGACATTTACAGGGGCCAGTTTCGAATTGCAGTCTCCCGTAGGTGTTCTTTGAGAGTGGTTTTGAAAGTGGGTAGTGATTCACATTCCTTTATAGCTTTGGGTAGGGCGTTCCACATTGATGTGGCATAATTGTGAAACGTGTTTAGTCCCTTGTTTGAGCCGAATCTGGGTTTAACATGATTTGTGGAGCTCCCTCTGGTGTTGTGATCGTGGTATTCACTGACCTTTGGGAAGTATTTTGACATGTACATGGGTACCTTGGTCGTGTAGTGTATCTTGTAGACCAGGCCCATTGCAAGTAGCTGTACTCTGTCGTCTACTCTAAGCCATCCTAGGTTGTCAAAGTGGGCAGGGGTGAGGTGGGTTCTAGGAGTAAGGTCAAGCAGTAGTCTGACCAGTTTGTTTTGAGATGTTTGTAATTTTGTTTTTAGTGCCTTTGAGGTGCTTTGGTACCATGAGGTGCAAGCATAGTCGTAGTACCCTTGAATGAGTGCTCCTGCCAGTCTTCAAGGTATTCTTGTTTACCAGAGAGGAGATCCGGTACAAGAATCGAGTTTGTTGGTTGACTTTTTTTATTACATTGGATGCCATTTTGTCACAGGAAAGATTAGCCTCTAGGATGGAACCCAGGGCCCTCATTCATCAACGTGTTCTACGCACAGATTTGTGCTTACCCTGTGCGTACGATCATTTCTAAGCAAAGAGTGGGATTCATCAATTTCAACTTGAACTTGACTTCGTGCTTATATTTACGCACAGCTCGGACCATGCGTACCTGGCGCCCAGTGGTAGAATATATTATTACAACAAGGAAATGAGCTTCTGTGCATAATAACACTGGATGTTCTGTATGAACCGTAATTCATTATAGTTCATTGTAAAATAGCAACAGTAGTGTAATTATGGTCAAAACCCTATAAATAGCATTTGGAATAATAGATCTTTCTCTCAGAATGAATGCAGCATGGTTTATATAGCGTTATCGGAATATACGGGGTGTAGGCTACTGACTGACTGCGCTCCGTGTAGCTTGATTGATTGATTGATTGAAAAGTTTATTAACAGATTGCAGAATGGGTACAGTACAGTACAGCTCAGTACATACAATTGTTAAGGGGATGCAGACCAGAGAAAGACTTTCGTCTTGTTTACATCAGGGTCCCCCATTTTCAATTCATCATAAATCATAAAGCTCAACTCGTTATTATTTTGCGCACAGACCGCCGAAACACGGGAACGTTTTGATTATATTTAAAAGGCTTTACGTTAAACGAAACAAGTGGAATTTCGAAGCTGTAAGCAGAATACAAGTCATATGAATATAGTGTTCTTCCCCCTTTTTACTGTATAAGAAAGAATAGAAAACGCATTGCAATGACACCAGATAGTGGACAGACTATGTATATGATGGGATTCAAGTTCATGTATTGAAAGGCAGGCTACATCATACATGCAGTGAGATTCATTGTTCTTGTATATGCTCTCGTATTATTGTTTATATAGGCTACCCAATACTGACATCAAAATAGATTGTAGTATGCCTCTAGAAATCATATGCAGCAGGTAGAAAATTGACAGGAGATCCATCGCGATTTGGAATAAAATTTAGGAGAACTTTAATTCCTGGGTATTAATCAAACAACACGGGAAAAGGCAGTCATATTCCAGCGCGGTCTTTATTAGCCGACAACAAAATAGATGCCTCTAAAAATCATATAGCCAATCGAACACAACTAATAAAGGCATTCATATTACAGCACGGTTATAATGACACACAACCAACGCCAAACAGTGGTCAACGAACGGTCTTTATTAGTATTTTGAGCTGTCCAGGCAGAATTGCAGCAATGGTCTTAGGGAGCCGTTGATATCTGACATCACCGTTTACAAGTCTGCCTTTTATTTATCCCATAATACGCGATAGTGTCTTCTTGGTTCGACAGCAGTGAACAATCTCCGTGGAGTTTCTCAGAGTTCCGCTCGGGTCAGTCCATTATTTCACATCCCATGGGGGGTGTTTCCTCACTTTCATGACCATATGGATAATCATGCACGAGCATTGACGGTAGAACAAAGTGGTATTCATCAACACGGAGGAGCATAGAGCCTGCGTACGCACGTGTGATGAATCCCGACTTCCCTGTGCGTACACTGGTTCTACATTCCGTGCTTACGTGTGGAAATAGAACATGTTCTACGCACACATTGATGAATGAGGGCCCAGGTAGGTAATTTCATCTTTTCTTGTGACAATATTGTCACCCACTGTAACTGAGAAGCCGTCGGTCTTGCTGAGTTTGTTATTTGAAGTGAAGAGAATGGACTCTGTTTTGACCATGTGTAATGATAGTTTGTTATCAGCGAGCCATATGCAGATTTTGCCTAGTTCCGAGCTGAGGGTTTTTTCAACCTGTAACTTGTTCTTGTCAGAGACCAGCAGGGCTGAGTCGTCCGCAAACAGGAACAAGTTGCAGTCACAAGCTGACGACATGTAATTTGCATAAATTAGGAACAGTAGCGGTCCTAGTATGCTTCCTTGTGGAACACCACAGCTCACTGGGAGGGGGGGGGGGGGGGATAGGGTACCGTTTAACTCCACCATCTGTTCTCTCCCCTCCAGGTAGGATTGCATCCAGCTCACTGATAGACTATCAAAACCAATTGCTTTTAGCTTGTCAATCAGAATGGTGTGATTGACAGTGTCGAAGGCCTTTTGTAGGTCCAGCATGACCATGCCGCAGTATTTGCCCACGTCCACCTCTTGTTTGATGTGGTCGTTCAAATAGAGAAGGCATGTGTCAGTGGAGTGGGATGTTCTGAAGCCAGATTGGAATTCGTAGATTCGATTTTTTTCCGCGAGGTGCTTTTTTCGACCTGTTCGTATACAATTTTTTCCATGACTTTCGAGATGGAGGTAAGGATAGAAACAGGGCGGTAGTTGCCTGGGTCTAATTTGCTGCCCTTTTTGTGCAGGGGTGTTACTCTCGCAATTTTGAAGTCCTTGGGGACGTGTCCCTGTTTTGTGGAGAGGTATGTTATGTGTGTGATGACTGGGGTGATGGCGGCTGCTGAGCAGGGCCGGACTGGGGAAATAATTCATACCGGGAGATATAGCTCGAAATATAGCCCCAATCAGGCCACTTTTTAAGCGGGGGGGGGGGGGGGGGTCTGGGGGTCCCCCACCCGGATTTTTTTTGTTACAAAGACTTAATTTCCTGCATTCTGGTGAATTTTAGTGCATGTGAATCACAAACTAATGAGCCAACAATTGCTTAGTACAATGTACTGTTATGAACCTCAAATAAAACTGTTGTGGCACTAGCAATGGTACTCTCTCCACCTTCAAAAATAAAAAAGCAAGAGCACAACATATTTTTTTATTTACTATTATAATACAGTTAACCACTCTCTCCACCTATTCAAACAAGGCAAGAGCACAATACCTTATTCACTTTACTGATGCACTACCCATCAACAGTTAAAATATCCCTTTACACAAACATTAAATAACAGACCTTTCATTACAATACTATAATAACAGTAACCACTGCCAGAATAGTGACACATGTATCACGTGTGGTGAGCACACGCATGCATGCACAACAAAGACAGAAGATTGCGTTGTCTCAATCATTTTAACTATAAAATGAGCTCAAAGTATGAGCTCACTGACTGAAATTTACAAAACAAAAAGCATCAATTGTCAAATAATATTGATCACATTAACTAGACTAGATGTTTTGGAGGAAATTAGAAAGGGAACAACAACTTAACCCTTGTGTCTGATCAGATTCTTATTTTTTTGATAACTTTGCAGTGATTATATTTGTAGCCAATGTGGCAAAGGTGTGTAATCTTTGAATTATCTTGGAATTATTTTGACTTTCTCTTTCATAAATTGTTTATTCAACTTCAGCCCCAATCATAACCACCACATATTGTTTTTTGTAATGTCAGATTTAACAACTCCTTTTGGGAGTGTGCCATCTGCCATTCCATCCGCCGCCTCCGCTGTCAATCAGTTGTATCGCCTGGTCCCGCCTCCACCAATCACAAGCGGCAGCACGGCTCCATTGTGTGTGTGTGTGTGTCCGCGTGGCGTGTACCTGTTCCGCAACAGTAAGTGACTTCCGGGGTAGGCCTGATTGGCCCCGACAGGCACGTGACGCGGCAAACTCAGGACGCGCAACGAGGCTGCTGAGAGCTGTCGCGCGGAAATAGGCTGTCTATTGCCATTCTCTAACACAAACTCTAACCTTAACCAGCTCCTTAACAGCGCCTAAACTTAACCGTTCTAACCTTAACCAACTCCGAAACAATGCCTAACCTTAACCTTAACCTTAACCATGCCTAACCTTAACCATAGAAAGAATATTGCCATTCTCTAAGACAAACTCTAACCTTAACCAGCTCCTTAACAGCGCCTAAACTTAACCGTTCTAACCTTAACCAACTCCGAAACAATGCCTAACCTTAACCTTAACCTTAACCATGCCTAACCTTAACCGGCGAAAGAATACACGTTAAAAAAAAAATCACGTAAAAAAAAAAAGATTTGATGGGATTCGAACTCACCAACAACAGACCGCAGGATCGCAGGACCGGTGCTCTGCCAGGTGAGCTATAGCGCCGAATGAGAGTCATGGCGTATTTGGACGGTTACGTAATTCCGTAAGCTCTGCCGCTCGGCTCCGCGGAGCGTGCCGCGCAGCAGAGAAAGTTGCGCGTCACGTGCCTGTCGGGGCCAATCAGGCCTACCCCGGAAGTCACTTACTGTTGCGGAACAGTTACACGCGTCCGCGTGAGGGAGAGAGAGTCAGATAGTTCTCCTACTCTGTCGCAGACAGTGAAATCCTGGTTGTTCCCCACCCACCTGGTTATCTAAAAACTATCGCGCCGCGCCGCCGCCACAACTAGAAACAATGGCCTGGCAAAAAAAAAAAAAAAAAAATATATATAATAAAAAAGAAATATAATATTTTTTTTTTTATATAATTTTTTTTTTTTTATCTGTGCAGGCCAGGCCAGCGGGAAAACTCCCGGTGCTCCCGATGGCCAGTCCGGGCCTGCTGCTGAGTCTCTGAGGAATTTGGAGTCGATGTTGTCATGGCCAGTGGCCTTGTTCGGTTGGAGGGCGCTCAGTTTTTTGAGTACCTCATCTGTTGTTACCAGTGACTTGACTTGACTTGACTCCAACTGACTGTGAAGCTGAAGGTTCTTCCTTCTTTTGCTGCATTTAAAAGTATGATCTCCGACCACTGTGTGTCACTGTCTTGGCAAATTTGTATTCTTTATTACTATTTGTTGTGCCTATAGGTATGAATTTGCTCATAAACTGTGTCTTGTTTTGTAAGCTCGACATCGACACTGTAAATGAGGGTAAGCTCAGTGACTTATGAGTAAAGGTTTGAAATCAAATTAAATGAAATGTAGTCAATAACTGTCTTTATAATAAGGGTGGTCTGGGTACCCAAGGGGATCCTTCTGGCCCTCAGCGAAATGAGGAATAGTTTGATTTCATTATTATTTAACCCTTTCACTACCACACTACCAAAGGGTTAACCCTTTCACTACCACACCACAGAAGGTTAACCCTTTCACTACCACACTACAGACGGTTCACTAGACATCAGCACAATGAGAGAATGTGTAGACCTTTTAAAACTTGACAACATAAACCTATTTCCTGTTGCATTGTTTGATAATTAAGTAGCTGACGGGAAATAAACTTGGGTGGAGAGGAGACACATACATCTTCAATGTGGAGTCGCCAGCCGCTTCCTTTCACCCGACAGCTGTAGGAGTTTCACTTGGAGAACGTAACGCACATTGAGGTTCATGCTATCTCTCCCAGATCCCCTCCCTGCTGAGCAGGTGCCCCGACCGACCGCTGTTGCAACGACCAGGACTCGTACTCCACCAGCTTCCTGCACCCACCAACGCTGACATATTGTGCTCACAGGGACGATTGACCAAGCCGGAAGAATCCATAGATATATATATATATTAGTGCTGTCAGGCGATTAAAAAAATTAATCTAATTAATTACAGGATTTGTAATTAATTAATCTAATTAATCGCATTTTAATCGCATAACCATTTTATGCCTGATATTCTATATTCTATAATCATATTTCAAATTGCATGTGTCCGGATGGCAGAATTCAGTACTGTATCTACAAAACTTCTGTTTAATCATCTTCCATCTATTAATTTGCTTAGATTTTTCAGGTCTGGTCAATTTGAGCATAGTGTTATTCACAGTCAAAGATAAAAAAAAAATTATTGATATTCTCATTTGGTTCATTACAATTTACTCAAGACACAGTATTTCTGACACTGGGAATACATTCCCTGAGATCCATAGATGTCCCTAGAATCAGATACCAAGAACATGCAAATGGACCATATAAAAAAAGTCTGTAATGTGTATTCTACGTTCTTATGGAATGAATGAGATAAAAAAAAAGTTATTTAAAAAAAAAAAAAAAAATCTTTTTTTTTGTATTAATTTTGAGTTAATTTTCATAACGCGATAATTTGCTGGTAATTAATTAATCTAATTAACGCGATAAACTGACAGCCCTATATAAAGTTTATAACACTAGATAGCTGAAGGCAGAGTCTCCCACGTAGTTCACCGGTGACCTCTTGTGAGGGTGGACTACTGCTTTAAAAATTTAATTTAAATTTAATTTAATCTAATCTAATTAAAAAAATACTCTTAACTCGCTGAAATCTTGATGGATTTACAAACGGTTTGGCTTATTACAAACGTTATTAACACATTGACCGCCAGCAGCAGGGGGCGCTGATCCCCCTTCATCGCCAGGTCTTTATTCAATGGATATAGTTTTAGACTGCGACATTTGCGAGTGCTTAAAATATCTTATATTATAGCTATGGGTCTATAACACCGTCGATTGTCAGTGAGTTGCTTCTGGCCAACATGCAAAAACAGATTGTTCTTTCATCCGTACATTTCCGTTTTATACCGTTTTGAATATGAGTATAGTTTGGGTGATTCTTAGTAATCGCAGGAAAAGACACGATCATAGCCTTTTAGTGAAATCCACTTATTACGTTGTCATTTTTTCACCTGATTATCGAATCTTCCTGAAATGTATCCTTCCTCATGCACTCAACGGTAAACAGCACAACACAGTCCACAGTAAACGCTCGTCCTGCCGGAGTATTAAACCCCACCCGCACGGCTCAGATCGGCCCAGAAAAGAAACGACATAGTTCTAATGGAGTGCAATACCGGCTAGAAGGCGTATGCGGCGGTATTTGCCCTTGCGAGCTCAGACCCATTCCCAATGATAACATCAGGCTGGATGGATGAAAAATTAAGGGATATAGCTAATAAAAGAAATAACGATTAAAACCAGAGTTTTCTCGTGATTGCCGCTCAACGGTTGGCGAGTTAACCCGACTTTCTGATTGGCGCTGAATGAGTTAATGATGTATTTTTTATTATTCATTTATTAATATTCTTCTGAGATGGGCATCAGTTAGGTCAAAATCGAATCAATGATGGTCCCTGACTTAATATGTATCTATTAGAGATCCTTGAAATTATGGTCCCTGACTTCATACAGTGTACTGTATCTATTAGAGCAGTGGTTCTCAACCTTTTTACACCAAGTACCACCTGAGAACGTAGCTGGCTCTCCAAGTACCACCATATGACCGGCGTTAAAATACAGTCTATTCAGCTATGCACAGTTCACGCAGGAGGCAAATGTATTCCTAATAACATTATTTGTTAACTTTTGTCAGACACAGCCACAATGTACAAAGGGGTAGCACTAGAACTAGCAAACTCTTCCACACAATTCTCATACAATGCAAGCGGGCATTGAGAACATAATAACTAACATTCTCACATAGCAAGTGAGAAAATTAAGAACAACTGTATTTCAGCTAATGTACTTAATTCACACTCACACTCACACCACACACACATACACACACACGCACACAGACACACGCACACACACACACACACACACACACACACACACACACACACACACACACACACACACACACACACACACACACACACACACACACACACACAGCATGTTGTTGTCCATTGACAACTCACATATGCAGGGCCGGACTGGGGAAATAATTCAGGCTGGGAAATATAGTGTGAAATATACCACTGTAGGCCACTTTTTAAGCGGGGGGTCCCCCACCAGGATTTTTTTCTGGTGCAGGAATTTTTTATGTTTACCCTTTAATGCCAGTGTTTGTGATGGGCATCACAAATTATTGTAAAAAAAACAAAACAAAAAACACACACAAACAGGTAAATATATTCAATATATCAAATGCAAAGTGAATTCTGGGGGGGATTATTACAGCCTAGCATAATGTCAATGATTAGCAACAACACTGATTTCGATGGGTTTTTAGTTTTTTTGTAATGTCAGATGAAAGAAATACTCACTCTTACCATTAGGCCAAATTAGAGAGTCCTTGAAAGAAATAGTTGGCAATAGGCTACTATACACCCCCCCCCCCCCCCCCCCCCCCCCCGCTTCCACTCCAACCCCTCCCTCCCCTCTGCTTTATGACATTGTCAAGATGCTCCCATCTCCCTCTGAATCTCTGTTTTTTCTCCCGTCTCTGTTCCTTCCTCCCTCTGTAGCCCACGGTGTGTTTGTTTGTGATGGGTTTCTGGGCCCGCGGTCCCCTCCTGCACCAAGTCTTTCATAACAAGCCTTCTCCATTCTCCACGTTATGTAATAATAATAATATGCAGAGCGGCGGTGATACACTTTTACATCCCTGTTCATTATCGAGCTGTTTAGTCAAAACATGATTTATTTGTCAAGATGAATAGGAGAATCACGTGAATAAAGTGTGGCGAACTGACAGCCCCAAAATAACCTACGTACTAGATGTCTCTGTCTTTCGCTGGGGACCAAGTCACTGTTACCGCTGCAGCCATGGTGAAGGTGCAGACCAGGCACGTGCACACATAGAGCCCAAGGGGTGCTTGAGCACCTGTCCTTTTGAGCCTCGTAAAAAAGTGCCCTTAAAAAAATAAAATAAAAATGTAGCCTATTATTATAATAATATTTTTTTTGCGTTACGCATATAGACTGCCCTT
>NC_140184.1:5835454-5849982 GCF_963971535.1 Notolepis coatsorum | reverse complement strand
GTTCCATTCCCTCTCATCCCACATCATCCCTTCTCCTCGGCCCAGCAGGGGTCCTGTGATCATCTCACATCTCACATGATGGAGAGACACGTCCAGTAATCCTGTTAGAACTTAGAGGATCCTTCTCGTGGGAAGAGGAGGAGGAGGAGGAGGAGGAGGAGGAGGAGGAGGGGGGCAAGAACATTTTTTAAAAACAAAAAAAAAAGCCCAGACGAGATGTTCTTCTCGCTGGCACACATATTGGATTGTGTGTGTGCCTGTGTACGTGCGTGTGTGCGCGTGTGTGTGTGCGTGTGTGTGTGTGTGCGTGCTCTTGTACTTCTGTCCTGGCGAGGATCAAATGGGATATTAAAAGACGAGCTAAATCTGTTAAAGACGGGCGTGTGTCGGTGAGGGTTCTGGCTAGGAGCTAAGAAATTAATGTAGTCAAGAGAGTGTACGGTATATGGTCTGTAGCGTGTGTGTGTGCGTGTGCGCGTGCGTGTGTGTGTGTGTGTGTGCGTGTGTGTGCGTGTGTGCGTGTGTGTGTATCTCTTGGGGCCGTCCCGGCTGCTCGCCACATACCCCGACAACAGACTCCTCTCAAGGTGTTTCCCCCGCGCGCTCTCTCTCTCTCTCTCCCTCCATGTCTGCTCCCTGTGTGTTGTCGTCAGAAACCTTAGCCTCCAGGCCCCATCTGAGCTCCAGGCCCCCAGAGGCCTCTCTGCGCTGCTCCCAAGGCCCCTGAACACCGGAGCCCCTCAGGCTCCGTCCTCCTATACCACGGGGGAATAACCCCCAAGGACCCCCCAGGCCCCTCAGACTGTGTGGAGCAGCAGCAGCAGCAGCAGCAGCGGCTCGGGACGAGAGAGTGAACCCGGAGGGAAGACGTGGTGACTGGGAATACAACCCACGACGACGACGACGACGCGCTTCAGTAAACAGGAAGACCGTTCCCTGATAGCGCCTCCTCCTCCTGTTGGTTCTGCATTGTTTTCTGGCCTTCTTGTAAACCCTGCTAGCCGCCTCTCTGGGGCCCTAGCCTAGTTAACCATCTCTCGGGGCTCATGGGGGCTCATAAGGACCCCTGTGTGCTGCTGTACGTGTCTCACCCCTCCGGCTCTGAGAGGTTAAACAGGGTGATATTGGCATGAAGAGCCACAGCAGGAGCCATTATATGCTGATGTTGATGCACCTGGGAAGATAATTGGTGATCGTGGATGTTGAGAAATGGGAATCTCTGCCCTCACCCTGCGTCAGAGCAACAGTGGCCGGTGAAGTGGGCAACAGAACAATGGAGTCTGAAGAAGTGTTAGAGTCTGGAGTGTTAGAGTCTAGAGAGACGGTTAGAATCTGTAGCAGTGACATGGTGTTACACTACATTATAAACAGAAACCTTTATTTTGACCTGAACTAGTAGATATGCAGAGAACCTTTATTTTGAAGGAGCGAAGTGAGCACGTTTGACATTTGTTTGACATTTGTTAGTGGTAACTTCCTGTTGTTGTTGTTGTTGTTGTTGTTGTTGTTGTTGTTGTTGTTGTTGTTGTTGTTTTGTGTTCATCCCAAGGTAAGTAGAATCCATGGATCATGATTCTGAGTTAGTATGTTGTGAAGAAATAAAGCCATGGATTCATCCTCTGTGCGTGGACTGGAAGTCCTTCACGGCGCTAGTTCCTCTCACTCTACTTCTGGACTTGGAGAGAGAAGATAAGATAAGTAAGGGATAATGTATAGCTACGAGGTCATTGTCGCAAAATAATTGACCGACACGGAGTTTAGAATACCGAGGCGCCTTGCCGAGGTGTTCTAAACGTCAGTGAAGGTCAATTATTTTGCGACAATGACAGAGTATAGCTATACATTATCCCGCTTATTACATGGCTAACTTACTAACAATATACCTAATTCATTTTACACCATCGACAAGACGAGATCAAATGCAGACGCAGTTCTGTTCTGTCGCTCCGCGCTGTCATCACCGGCAGCCGGCAGGTGTGTCTGATTGGCTGCACTGATGCAGTGCGTGTCAGGTGGCTTGATTGCTACAGCTGCGAACAGCGGTCATTATTGCTCGGCAGAGGTCCGTTATCGAGTAATAACGGACCTCTGACGAGCGCTATTGACCAATCACAATCAAGCATTTCGGCGAATGTTAAAACGCCATGTAATAAGATAAGATATTCCTTTATTGATCCCCTTGGGGGAAATTCAGGCATCATAGCAGCATGGGGGAGGGGAGGTACAGGTAGTAAAAAAGCATTGTAAACAATATAACAAATCAATATAATTAACTCTGGACATGTGCATATGGGCAACAAGGTGTGAGATGAGGGTATGTATGCCCTCTCAGTTATATTTACTTACTTACTTAGGCCCATCGCTCCCAATGGAGAATCAGTTATATTTGCCCTACAATAAATAGTTACAATATATAATCTAATAATCCAATAATCTAAATCTAATCTAATATATAATAAAAAATTAAATTGAAATGCTAAATATATGCAATATATAATCTAATAATCCAATAATCTAGATCTAATCTAATATATAATTTTAAAAAAAAATGCTAAAGGCTAAAATGCTAAATGCTAAATATATGATCTGATGAAATATACAGTATTCGCATAAAGTGCGGTATGCATAAGGTAGAAGGTATGCATTCCCAGTTTTATTACTATGGAAATAGTATTTCCTTCTTACCTGCATTGATATTGACATTAGCTGCAACCAGTTCATGTTTTGTTCTGCAATTTCCATGCATTTTGTTCAATACATTTTCATGTATTAAACCAGTAGAAAAGATCAACGGTATCTGGCACACAGGCAGCTGCCCAGTGGATCTGTAGAGATGCCCCGTTTACAAGACTCCTACCTCTGTCGTGTCTTGAAAGTGGTCTTGTTGATGGTTGGCAGGTGGGGTGGATCGCTGCTCACCATAGTGTTTATTTGATGTTTGTGCAGGTATGTGGGTTTGCATTGTTTTTTGTATTTCCATTTATTTTATTTTATTTCAAATGAGAATTGCACATGATTTTTGTACATAATTTACTTGAACCCTTTCACTACCACACTACATGTCAAAGGGGTTAACCCTTTGGTAGTGTGGTAGTGAAAGGGTTAAATGTGAAAACGACATGTAAATATTGTTGTTTCCCACAGACCTCTCACGTCTCTGCAGTCTATGATGCAGCTATTAGGAAAACGAGTGGACTATTAATAGGTCGCGCTCCCAGCTTCTTCTGTGTTTCCGCAGGCCGTGGTGAACAAGGCATTCTAATGTACATTTCGATCTCTGATAAGTCGGGGGATTTTGACTTTCAAAGCGGCGGTTAAAAATAGCTCAGCGTCGGATTAGGTCGCCGGCGTCAGTGTGTTCTCTGCGACATCCGGTCATTTAGCGGTTTGGCTTTTCAAAATTGGAACGTTAACCCTTTCACTACCACACTACAGAAGGTTATCCCTTTCACTACCCAACCGTCTGTAGTGTGGTAGTGAAAGGGTTAACCGTCTGTAGTGTGGTAGTGAAAGGGTTAACCTTCTGTAGTGTGGTAGTGAAAGGGTTACCCTTCTGTAGTGTGGTAGTGAAAGGGTTAACCTTCTGTAGTGTGGTAGTGAAAGGGTTACCCTTCTGTAGTGTGGTAGTGAAAGGGTTAACCATCTGTAGTGTGGTAGTAAAAGGGTTATACCCTTCTGTAGTGTGGTTGTGAAAGGGTTAACCCTTTATCGTGTGGGCTGACTTTGGTAGGTAACATGGGCTGACTTTGGTAGGTAACATGGGCTGACTTTGGTAGGTAACATGGGCTGACTTTGGTAGGTAACATGAGCTGACTTTGGTAGGTTACATGAGCTGACTTTGGTAGGTAACATGGGCTGACTTTAGTAGGTAACATGGGCTGACTTTGGTAGGTTACATGAGCTGACTTTGGTAGGTAACATGGGCTGACTTTAGTAGGTAACATGGGCTGACTTTGGTAGGTAACATGGGCTGACTTTGGTAGGTAACATGGGCTGACTTTGGTAGGTTACATAGACTGACTTTGGTAGGTAACATGGGCTGACTTTGGTAGGTAACATGGGCTGACTTTGGTAAGTAACATGGGCTGACTTTGGTAGGTAACATGGGCTGACTTTGGTAGGTAACATGGGCTGACTTTGGTAGGTAACATGGGCTGACTTTGGTAGGTAACATGAGCTGACTTTGGTAAGTAACATGGGCTGACTTTGGTAGGTAACATGGGCTGACTTTGGTAGGTAACATGGGCTGACTTTGGTAGGTAACATGGGCTGACTTTGGTAGGTAACATGGGCTGACTTTGGTAGGTAACATGGGCTGACTTTGGTAGGTTACATGGGCTGACTTTGGTAGGTAACATGGGCTGACTTTGGTAGGTAACATGGGCTGACTTTGGTAGGTAACATGGGCTGACTTTGGTAGGTAACATGAGCTGACTTTGGTAGGTAACATGGGCTGACTTTGGTAGGTAACATGGGCTGACTTTGGTAGGTAACATGGGCTGACTTTGGTAGGTAACATGGCTGACTTTGGTAGGTAACATGGGCTGACTTTGGTAGGTAACATGGGCTGACTTTGGTAGGTAACATGGGCTGACTTTGGTAGGTAACATGGGCTGACTTTGGTAGGTAACATGGGCTGACTTTGGTAGGTAACATGGGCTGACTTTGGTAGGTAACATGGGCTGACTTTGGTAGGTAACATGGGCTGACTTTGGTAGGTAACATGGGCTGACTTTGGTAGGTAACATGGGCTGACTTTAGTAGGTAACATGGGCTGACTTTGGTAGGTAACATGGGCTGACTTTGGTAGGTAACATGGGCTGACTTTGGTAGGTAACATGGGCTGACTTTGGTAGGTAACATGGGCTGACTTTGGTAGGTAACATGGGCTGACTTTGGTAGGTAACATGGGCTGACTTTGGTAGGTAACATGGGCTGACTTTGGTAGGTTACATGGGCTGACTTTAACCAGTGGCAGACTGATGTACGACCCTATACTTTCTGTGGTGATGAAATCATAGAATTGAGCATTCAAAAAATATCAATGGAGGAATGGCCTTTCCTCTGCTTTAAAGATTACTATTATGTGGCCCAACTAAGACCATTAGTGTGAGTATATTGGTATGAGTCCTGAGTATAATGCAAAATGGAAGGACGTTACGTAGATAGTGACTTTGTTAGAGGAGTACAGAGACAGGCCTTGATTGGAGAGCGGGGCCTGATGAAGAAGTCTGACTGATAAAGAAAACAACCCATGGATCAAATTACCACTCAAGATCTGGAACTAAATATTAAAGATGAGAGACACGAGGGAAGGGTGTGTTGCAGACGGTCTTTTAGGAGCTGAAATTGAGACATGGATTGGAAAATCATGGTTTCTATAGATATCTCCAAGTACATAACTATCTAAATCAAACCATTACAAAAGATCATAGAAGAAGGCATATCGGTCAGGTGGCGTAACGGAGATTGCGTCCGTCACCAACCCCGGAGCGGCTGGATTCGCCTGTTCGAATCCAGCTCACAGCTCCGGGGTTGTCACCAGCTTTGCTGGCCGTTCACACTAATACAATTGGCTGTATTAGAGGGTGGGAGAAGCTGGCGGGGTGGGTCCGGGTCGTTGTAAACAGCGACTCCTACAGTTCGGTCGGGGCGCCTGCTAAGCGCGGATAGGATCTAAGTGGGATAGTGTGATCCTTCCACACGCTACGCCCTCTCAGTGAGAATCCGCGCTGCCAGGTGAAAAGAAGCGGTTGATTGGTTGGACGTGTGTTGGAGGAAGCACGTGGTAGCCTCCACTCTCCCAGACCGACTGTGGGGGGTAAGTGCGCAGCGACCAGGAAGGGGATTGGGAATTGGCATAACGACTAACATTGGGATGGGAGAAAATCGGAGGCAAAAGGAGGGGGGAAAAGATCAATAAAAAAAAAAGAAAAAGAAGAAGGCGTATCGAAGGTATTCATAGCACAGCATACAATTTGGAACCGTGTAGAAGGATTATAGTGAAATTATACAATGGATTACAGAACTTGAAATCGATATAGACTCAGGGATGTTCGATATTGGCTTTTTTACCGATATCCGATATACCGATATTGTCCAACTCTTAATTTCCGATATCAACCGATACCGATATATGCAGGGTCCCCCCCCCAAAAACGGAATAATTTCAGGTAATTAACATTACATATCTCTTGTTGTGGAATTAACACAACATTATGCATACTTTTGACAATAAATAAAATAAGAATTTGTTCTTACTTGCTTGCCTGGGTAAATAAAGCTTAAATAAATGTAAAAAAGAAAAAGAAATAAAAAAATATCTTTTTTGAAAACCGATACCGATATTACATTTTAATGCCAATATCGGCCGATAATAGCGGACATCCCTAATATAGAGCATATATCAAGGAGAAGTGGGAGAACGAGAAGCACATTTCACTATCATGATATAAGAATGGAGAAAAATATGGAAAACGACCAGCTTCCAGACTTGGAGAGAAGTTTAGTGGAAAAACACGGTCAGGTTCTTCATCAGCACCCCTTCACAACGAATACAGAGATGAAGAAGCAGACTGAGATGAGGGATGCAGGAATAAAGACGCCAAACACTGTCATCTGTCCTGGGATTGTTCATTCATTCTCCCTCCATGGACACAAGTAGTGTTGTATTTGGGGAAAGAAGTGATGTATTGGGGGGAAAATAGACTTTGATATAAGAGATAATGATGATAAATATATTTTTTTTACATATTAAGGGTGGAAAACAAAAAGGTTCTCACAAGGAGGTGGATGAGTCAGCTGCTGCCGGCGAAGGACGTGATCCGTGAGATCTACGTGATGGAAAGACTGACGTATGCATTGAGATACAGAGGGAGAGGTTTGAGCAGAGGTGGGGGAGATGGTGAGGTGTGTGTGTGCGTGTGTGTGTGTGTGTGCGTGCGTGTGCGTGTGCGTGTGTGTGTGTGTGTGTGTGCGTGTGTGCGCGCGCGTGTGTGTGTGGGGGGGGTGGGGACGGTGGGGGGTTGAGAGAGAGAGAGAGAGAGAGAGAGAGAGAGAGAGAGAGAGAGAGAGAGAGAGAGAGAGAGAGAGAGAGAGAGAGAGAGAGAGAGAGAGAGAGAGAGAGAGAGAGAGATTGTGTGACTAGTATCTGTCTGGTATTATGTATCCATAATAAGGAAAGTATGTGCGACCTAAAGCAGGTAGGAGAGAGGGACATTTAACATCAACCCTTTCTGTCCACAGGAGTGTGTAGCCTGTGTGTAGCGAGGCAGAGATAGGGCGACCGAGCAGCTGCAGCAGAGGTGAACTACCGCACTCTGTGTTAATAAAGAAGACACCTACCTCTTGGTTAGCTATGCTTTTGGTAGGGTCAGGGTTATCTAGGCTTGTGGTAGGGTCAGGGTTATCTAGGCTTGTGTTAGGGTCAGGGTTATCTAGGCTTGTGGTAGGGTCAGGGTTATCTAGGCTTGTGGTAGGGTCAGGGTTATCTAGGCTTGTGGTAGGGTCAGGGTTATCTAGGCTTGTGGTAGGGTCAGGGTTATCTAGGCTTGTGGTAGGGTCAGGGTTATCTAGGCTTGTGTTAGGGTCAGGGTTATCTAGGCTTGTGGTAGGGTCAGGGTTATCTAGGCTTGTGGTAGGGTCAGGGTTATCTAGGCTTGTGGTAGGGTCAGGGTTATCTAGGCTTGTGGTACGGTCAGGGTTATCTAGGCTTGTGGTAGGGTCAGGGTTATCTAGGCTTGTGGTAGGGTCAGGGTTATCTAGGCTTGTGGTAGGGTCAGGGTTATCTAGGCTTGTGGTAGGGTCAGGGTTATCTAGGCTTGTGGTAGGGTCAGGGTTATCTAGGCTTGTGGTAGGGTCAGGGTTATCTGGGCTTGTGGTAGGGTCAGGGTTATCTAGGCTTGTGGTAGGGTCAGGGTTATCTAGGCTTGTGGTAGGGTCAGGGTTATCTAGGCTTGTGGTAGGGTCAGGGTTATCTGGGCTAACAGCTATTCTCCAGCATTTCGTTTCTTTCCCATCTTGTGCAAGTAAGGCACACACCAACGAAGTTGAGTCGAAGTGAAACAGCGGGTTATGTAGCCTAGTAAATAAAACAGCTGACTAACGTTAGCTAGGTTAGCGAACTCGCAGATATGATGGTTGTAAGCTCCACATCACTCCACACACGGTAACATTAGCCAGCTCGTAAATTCATCCTCAAGTTCAGCTTACCTGGTCGTTATAGTGTCATCTTTCACACACAAAAACTACACAACGCAGAGTGAAATCCGCTACATAGAGTCTGGAGTGGTAGAGCCTGAACTGTGAAGAGTCTAGAGTCATTGGAGTCTTGTGTGTTATTATAACATTATTATAAAACCGTTTATTTAATTTCATCTTGTAGATAGAATTAACCGTGATTTATTTTCAAAATGATGCTTAAGACAATGAGACCATATATAACACTCTTGCTTTCAGGTTGACGTATTTTGGTCGCCTGTGAATACAGGACTGGAGCTGCACTGCAGTGAGCCTGCTGTCCTACAGATGTCTTGGGCTGTGAGCTACCAGGTGTATGTCACCTGAGATTACCCATGCTGACACCCCTTAGGGCAAAGCGCCAGCGTTCACAGCTGAGGGGGCATCTGGTGGCGTGTATGTATGCATGCATGCATGCGTACATGCGTGTGTGCGTGTGCGTGTGTGTGTCTGTGTGTGCGCAAGTGTGTGTGTGTGTGTGTGTGTATGTTTCATTCTGTACATTGTCATGCATCAGGGTGAAGGTGAGAGTGAGGAGAACGGGATGGTGTGTGGTCGGGCAAGGTTAGATAACAAACTGAACTGAAACTGAACTGAACTGGTGGTGTGTGGTCGGGCAAGGTTAGATAACAAACTGAACTGAAACTGAACTGAACTGGTTTGTGTGTGGTTGGGCAAGGTTAGATAACAAACTGAACTGAACTGAACTGGTGGTGTGTGGTCGGGCAAGGTTAGATAACAAACTGAACTGAAACTGAACTGAACTGGTTTGTGTGTGGTTGGGCAAGGTTAGATAACAAACTGAACTGAAACTGAACTGAACTGGTTTGTGTGTGGTCGTGGTCGGGCAAGGTTAGATAACAAACTGAACTGAAACTGAACTGAACTGAACTGGTTTGTGTGTGGTCGTGGTCGGGCAAGGTTAGATAACAAACTGAACTGAACTGGTTTGTGTGTGGTCGTGGTCGGGCAAGGTTAGATAACAAACTGAACTGAACTGGTTTGTGTGTGGTCGTGCAAGGTTAGATAACAAACTGAACTGAACTGGTTTGTGTGTGGCCGGGCAAGGTTAGATAACAAACTGAACTGAAACTGAACTGAACGTAAGGTTATCCTATAACCCTAGTTATATTAATACTGGCTGAGCATCTCGCTCTGCCTACTGAGATATTACATTATCTCCAGTACCTACTGTACTCTGGGAAACAAAATCAAATGCACCCACTTGCACGTGACCACGCCACTCCCATGCGTGACTCTATATTACGCCGGAAGTGGTCACGCCGCACCCTTCCAAGTTCGAATTCCATACGTGGAAAACATCCAAGGGACCTCAGGGCGCTGAAGAGCGAGACGCTCAGCCAGTATTAATATAACTAGGGTTATAGGATAACCTTACGTTATATACCATACTGGCCAATCGCGTCTCGCTCTGCCTACTGAGATAAAGGGCAGAGCGGACGCGTGTCCATGTCAAATGCACCCCCTGAGGGCCCGTAAGCCCCTGCCAGGGAGGAGGGGAGTCCCGTCCACCCGCCCGTCCTAACGAAGGGGGGGGAGGCAGTCAACTACAACCAATGTACGAAAAAGGGGGACCCAGGCACCCCCGAACGCATAGCGCAAGCGGGACCACGTGTGACAGGATACTTGGAAAAACATCCAAAAGTGAGTCATGATGACCACGTTTATCCAAATATTCCGCCCCCCCCCCCCGCGCCAATACATCACCCGGCTGTCTCACGAGACAACGAGCAGTATTACATATACCAATGCCTGCTAGTGCAGGCCCTACCTGGGCACGACGCGGCTTGACTGCCAGCCGTCGCGCGAAGTCCCTCGGTCTGCTGTCATGCGACGAGGAAAAAGCAGGATAGGACCGTCGTGCTGTCAGGACGTGGCGAGAAGGTTCCGGGGGCTGGCGAACTTCTGCCGAAAGCCCAACATTGTGAAATTTCTCCCTATGCTTCATAACAAATTTCTTGTCCGAAAGTGCATTCGAGCTGCTTCCGCGTGTGGAAGCGAATGAGGAAGGGTGCGGCGTGACCACTTCCGGTGTAATATAGAGTCGCGCATGGGAGTGGCGTGGTCACGTGCAAGTGGGTGCATTTGATTTTGTTTCCCAGAGTACAGTAGGTACTGGACATAATGTAATATCTCAGTAGGCAGAGCGAGACGCGATTGGCCAGTATGGTATATAACTGGTTTGTGTGAACTGGAACTGAAAACTGAACTGAACTGAAACTGAAACTGGGCTTTATTTGTAGCACATGGCTACATCGTCATGCAGATTAACACACGCATGCGAGATGGGCGACACATAGAACACACACACACACACACACACACACACACACACACATACATCTTTTGGGTCGCCGTTGAAATGTCCTCTCCGTCGTCCTCCCCCCCCCCCCAAGGGCAGTCGGGAGCAGACATGGGTGGGGGGGGGGGGGGGGGGGGCACGCCTGGGGACCAATCCAAGGGCTCCTGTCGTCTTGTCGTCGTGACAGCGTTAGCGATCTGTTCTGCATGTTTTTCCATTGTTTTTTTTTTAAAGTTTTCTTTACTTGACTTACTTAGAGCCTCTCACAGCACCGACCTCCCTCCACCAGCCCGTGTGCTCTCGCCCGCTGCAGCGACTCACACTCCCCGCTCACTCCAGTACACTCTCACCGCGCGCCGGGGGCCGCGTGGGGGAACGAGAGAGAGAGCAGCCCGTCCGCGTGCGAGAGATGAAGATTATAAGCAGATCATAAGAACGTAAGACGGAGGAGGTCAACGTCTCTCTCTTTGAGTGTGTATGATAATTATAACGGTAATGAATGAGGACATTTAAAGGATGGGCCGCTCTCTCTCTCTCCCCGTTCCTCGCGCGGCCCGGGGTGCGATGCGAGACTCCAGGAGTGTACTGGACTGGAGTAAAATGTTCAGCTTCTCCGTCCCTCTGATCTCCCCCCCCCCCCCCCCCCCCCCCTGCTCGGCGGTGCTCCCCGTGGAGAGAGACCAAAGAGAAGCGCTTCTTAATCAAAGTGCGTTGGATTAGCGGGGAGGGGGTGGGGAGGGGGGGGGGGTGGGGAGAGGGAACATCATAAGGATACCTCCTCACACCCGCTACACACGTAAAGCGGAAAAACAACCTCGCAAGTACAGAAAACCAACCGCTTCAAATGATCGACCCGCCTTGATGACCCTGAAATAAAAGGGAGGCATTTTAATCTTTCTGTTAGTTTGGAATCTATCAACGACGTGTCTTATCCGTGGAAATGAATCAACGCGGCACACAGGTGTGTGTGTGCGTACATGCGTGTGTGTGTGTGTGTGTGTGTGTGTGTGGCGTATATATATATTTATTTATTTATTTATATATATATACACACCATATGAGTGTGCTAAATATACCGGGCCTGTGCGTGCGTGTTTAGATTGCTCCTCTGGATATGTGACATCATTAACCCACAGAGCCACGCAGCGATTCTCTGAGCCAACCTACGGTCATGTTTTATTCACACACCTGCTGCTGTGTGGCTGAATCACTCGGGCTCTTATAGAGAGACCCGCCGCACACACGCTGACACACACTGTACTCCATCCACATCTTATAGACCCGCACACACACACACGCTCGCTGACACACTACTCCATCCACACATCATGTATATTTGATGGCCGGGGGGCCAGCTCAGCAGTAACCTCTCTGTCGCCTGCTACTTCTCCCGACATTAATATGTTCATGTCATTACAGCCACTCAGGATGAGGTGTGTGTGTGTGTGTGTGTGTGTGTGTGTGTGTGTGTGTGCGTGCGTGGCGGAGACTGTTTTGATACAAGGATGAAGTGCAAAGGAAATAAAGGGCCACAAACAGTCCTGTATGGGCTAATTTAGGAGCATACTACTGTACTCAACTTAAGTCCTCGTGATTCATGTACAGAGGCATTTTGGTTCTGCTGAGAAGGCAGATACTGCCATCATGTGGCGTTGAGGGGGAACTACAGGGTCAATGGAAGACGCCACATGAAAGTGTTATGTACACCATCTGAAAGCTGGGGCCCCGAAGATGCAGAATAGCATTATGTGTCAATGTTTCTGTTCATAAATATGTATTGTGTTTTGAATTGCACCTATATAGATGTGAATAGTGGCTTGGGACATTATTAGGGGAAAATATGATCTCCATTCCCAAGCTGTGTAATAGATGGCTGCAGCATGTGTTGAGTTGATAGGCCGACCACAGATTTGGATACTGAATCACCAGTTGAGAATTGAGGGGGGAAAAGCCAAAAGGTCAAAAGTACCACCAAAAGACCTCAACCAGCCTTGTGAATATTACTTGTGGAATGTTCATACTGTAATGTGGTATCAATAACTTCTGACATCTGGAGATTCCTGCAAGAATTGGTAATTTTTGGTAATTGGATAGGCGAGCAAACCCTTATTGACTTCTAGACAAGCCGCCCTCTTATTGGCCCAAGCTCAAAGTTTGGGTGTAACATTCCGCGGTGCAGCGAGGGCACAATAGGTCGTTTCATATAGTGAGGTCACATTTCAAAGTACTCACATCATCATCACACACAAATGCAGTCGAGCTCTTTGGATCCACAAGAGGCTTCGTTTTATACTCAATTTATGCCATTTTAAAGATTGTTAAATTGGTAATCCGCATGATGCTCATATATATATTTTTTTTGTGATATCTGTTGGTGATAAGTGATCCTTTCTGTTTCTGCACGGTATTGACTTACTTTCCATCTCAAAAGATTCACGCCTGAGTTAATCTTCCATTCATTCCAAACAAACTTTTGTCGCTGCTGGTGAAAAATGTATCACTTCCTGTGTCTCAGGTGATTTCCCCAGGAATGTCCTACCAGACAGTATTACAGTATACAGAAATATAGAATTTCCTTCAAAAAGCTAAAATAACATCTTTGTACTGCATGGTTCTGACCCTACACAAGATGGGACTGGAGCATAAATTGGGCATGACTGTAAAGATGAGACTCATATCTTGAGGTGAAAGGTCAAGGGACCCCTTTGACAATAATGGCCAAGGCAATTCTTCACCTCAAACTTTTGCTTAACTTTGGAGAAACATTTAGCCCCTTTCCAGGTAAGCTTCTGAAAGGCACTAATGGACTCTCAGAGCGTTGTGGTTAGAGTTAGATTAGGGCATGTAGCGTCTATACTTTCCGTAGCCGCATTTCTGGCAAGACGCTCTCTGATTGGCCGACGCCTGTTTCTACACTGGTTAAGCTTAGGCACTCTTTCGAAGTTGGTTAAGGTTAGAGTTTGTCTTAGAGCGTGACGGCAAGTTCTTTCGACGCCAGGTAGTTTGCAGGCTGTTCGACGCGGAAATGGACAAAGACACAGCTCGTCACGCGATTGGGCAACAGTGGCCAATCAGAGAGCTTCTGCCAGAAATGCGGCTACGGAAAGTATAGACGCGGGCATGTATTGGGTAACTTTTGGGGTTTTGCTCTCCTCAGGGAGCAAAGCGTTACCTGGTGGCCAATTGACCTGTCTATCTGCCCTGATTGCATTCATTGGCACCTGGTGTGTCTAGTTAAGGTGGCTTTATATGCTCTTCCTTGTTACTACCGAGACTGTGAGTCGATTGCCAAACTGACCGTGAGTAATACCTACCTGTGTAAGTAAGCCTTATCGCTCCTCGCCACGGAGGATAAGTAGGCTATGTTCGCTATGTGCTATTAGTGGTATTGTCATTTGGATTGCCGTTGGAAATCATTATTGAAAGTGTATCTTGCAGCGTGTATATGAAGCACCGTCGATTATCGTGTTTATTATTCCGTTTATCCCGTTTTGGAGACGTTGCTTTCTCCCCCTGTTTATTGTTGTACTTTATTGTTTTTTGGAGATTTCTCCCCTTTTGTTTACTCGTACGCATGTGCGCGTTCATTCATCTACTCAAAATAAAAGAGTATTCCTTTGTTTGAAAACCTACACCTCTGGACAGTCTCTGGAGCGTAACAGTAAGAAGCATTTTGTATAAAAGTATTCTGTACTTCTGTATGACAACTATTAAAGAAACTTGAAACTTGAACTGCATCCCGTCTTCTCTGTTCTGCACTGCATCTGGGTCCAACACACCTACCAAACCGTAACAGTATTATTGGGTAAGGTTAGGATTTCACGCTAGTATATATTTCCTTCAGCTCATTGTTGTCTGCGTTTCCACTGTGCCGTAAAGACCCGTGAAGAAGATTAGGTAAATTAGTCCTCTGACGTGTGAAAAAGGTCTCTAGGCTTTCCAGTGTCTCACTAGAATGGGTTTGAAT
>NC_140184.1:5827954-5830454 GCF_963971535.1 Notolepis coatsorum | reverse complement strand
TCCTCCTCTCCTCCTCTCCCCCTCCTCCTCCTCTCCTCTCCTCTTCCTCCTCTCCTCCTCTCCTCCTCGCCTCCTCCTCGCCTCTCCTCTTCCTCAGATGGCACACTGCAGCTTGCTCAGGTTCCTCTGGTGCATGCTGTGGTGGCGAACCAGCTCATCAGAACGAGCAAACTTCTTGTGGCAGTTGGACCAGCGACAGGTGAAGGGCTTCTCACCTGAGGAGGAGGAGGGGGAGGAAGAGGAGGAGGAGGAGGAGGAGGAGGCAAGCAGGGAACGAGACACAGGAAAAGTTTTTTTTTAGTGGCTCGGACAGAGCTCTGGGCCTATATTCACCAAGTCCCCCAGAACTAACCCTAACACCAACACTAACCCTAACACCAACACTAACCCTAACACCAACACTAACCCTAACTAACCCTAACTAACCCTAACACCAACTCTAACTCTAACACCAACACTAACCCTAACTAACCCTAACACCAACACTAACCCTAACCCTAACACCAACACTAACACCAACACTAACCCTAACTAACCCTAACACCAACTCTAACTCTAACACCAACACTAACCCTAACTAACCCTAACACCAACACTAACCCTAACACTAACACCAACTCTAACTCTAACCCTAACACCAACACTAACCCTAACTAACCCTAACACCAACACTAACCCTAACACCAACACTAACCCTAACACCAACACTAACCCTAACTAACCCTAACACCAACACTAACCCTAACACCAACACTAACCCTAACTAACCCTAACACCAACACTAACCCTAACTAACCCTAACACCAACACTAACCCTGACCCTAACCCTAACACCAACACTAACACTAACTCTAACTAACCCTAACACCAACACTAACCCTAACACTAACACCAACTCTAACTCTAACACCAACACTAACCCTAACTAACCCTAACACCAACACTAACCCTAACACTAACACCAACTCTAACTCTAACCCTAACACCAACCCTAACCCTAACTAACACTAACACTAACACCAACACTAACCCTAACACCAACACTAACCCTAACTAACCCTAACACCAACACTAACCCTAACCCTAACACCAACACTAACCCTAACTAACACTAACACCAACACTAACCCTAACACTAACACTAACACCAACTCTAACTCTAACCCTAACCCTGGTCAGGAACACTTGCCCTCATGACCTAATTCAAACTGTCGGACCAGATCCGACCCTGGACTGGTCCTCCCACTTCATGGGAGGCTTTGTGAATAGAGTTCCTGATGAATATAGCTCTGATGCTTTTTCTCTTTGGTTTTTATTCCAATACTAATTCCTATAGAAACGTAGTCGTTTTGTAACAAAGAGTGGCACAAAGAAGTAGAAAATAAAGGTATACGCACTTGTTTTACCTGTATGAGTCCGAGTGTGTGTCTTAAGGTGGTCTGACCGTGAAAACTTTCTCTGACATGTCTCGCACTGGAAAGGCTTCACTCCTACACACACACGCACACGCACACACACACGCACACACACACACACACACACACACACACACACACACACAGAGATGGTGGGAGTGGGGGGCGGAGGGGGGGGGGGGTAGAGAGACAGAGACAGGAGGGCAGCGTTAGGGTTCAGAGTTCAAATGCACGCTCAGAAAGATGGAGGAGGGACTGTTGAAAACGAGTGAAATGAGGGGAGGTATGGACACTTTAAAAAATCTTACACTTCTCACAATCTGCCTGGACACTTGACACTTGACACTTTACATTTTCACAATTATTATTACTGTACATTTTACTGTATATTTCTGTATATTTTTGGCGGGATAGTTGTATAGTTGTATATTTAAGATTTTAGAATGTATATACATACCAGAATATATATCCCGGACCGTATTTTATTCTTTATTCTATTTTATTCTTATTTTTTATATTATTATTATGAGTGCTGTCAATAGATAAAAAAAAATTAACTAATTAATCTCACAATTTTCTGTAATTAATCTAGATTAAAAATTGCATTTTTTTTTTAAGACCGAAGCTTGTAACAGATATTTAAAATCATGGAATTAATGTAAAATCAACACAAAGAAA
This sequence comes from Notolepis coatsorum, assembly GCF_963971535.1. Classification (NCBI taxonomy): domain Eukaryota; kingdom Metazoa; phylum Chordata; class Actinopteri; order Aulopiformes; family Paralepididae; genus Notolepis; species Notolepis coatsorum. The sequence continues at coordinate 5,828,361 of NC_140184.1, read as the reverse complement.
GTATATTTAGATTCAAAGACTATTTTAATAGCTTTCTTTGAATACAGTTTCTCTCCTGTGAAACAAAACCATCAACATTGACTCAGCTAGACCTCTTTCTTATATCCACGGCGCTAAAATTGAAGAGAGAGACAGAGACAGAGACAGAGACAGAGACAGAGACAGAGACAGAGACAGAGACAGAGACAGAGAAAGAGAGACAGAGACTCACCTGTGTGTCTGCGCTGGTGTCTCTTCAGCTGGTCTGACCGGGAGAATCTCCGGCCGCACTCGGTGCACGGGTACGGCTTCTCCCCTGAAACAACGTCAACATTATTACCACCATCATCCATCATCCAGTGTTATTGACCATATTTATTGTAACGTATAATATAACCGATAGGGCATACAGACCCTCATCTGCACCT
>NC_140184.1:5820454-5822954 GCF_963971535.1 Notolepis coatsorum | reverse complement strand
TATTATATTATATTATATTATATTAGGTTATATTATATTATATTATATTAGGTTAGATTAGATTAGGTTAGATTAGATTATATTAGATTAGATTATATTAGATTAGATTAGGTTAGATTAGGTTAGGTTAGATTATATTAGATCAGGTTAGGTTAGATTATATTATATTAGATTATATTAGATTATATTAGATTAGGTTAGATTAGATTATATTAGATTAGGTTAGGTTAGATTAGATTATATTATATTAGATTATATTAGATTAGATTAGGTTAGATTAGGTTAGATTAGGTTAGATTAGATTATATTAGATTATATTAGATTATATTAGGTTAGATTATATTAGATTAGGTTAGATTAGGTTAGATTAGATTATATTATATTAGATTAGGTTAGGTTAGATTAGATTATATTAGATTATATTAGATTAGATTAGGTTAGATTAGGTTAGATTAGGTTAGATTAGATTATATTAGATTATATTAGGTTAGATTATATTAGATTATATTATATTAGATTAGGTTAGATTAGGTTAGGTTAGATTATATTAGATTATATTATATTAGATTAGGTTAGATTAGGTTAGATTAGATTAGATTATATTAGATTATATTAGATTATATTAGGTTAGATTAGATTATATTAGATTATATTATATTATATTAGGTTAGATTAGGTTAGGTTAGATTATATTAGATTATATTATATTAGATTAGGTTAGATTAGGTTATATTAGATTATATTATATTAGATTAGGTTAGATTAGGTTAGGTTAGATTATATTAGATTATATTATATTAGATTAGGTTAGATTAGGTTAGATTAGATTATATTAGATTAGATTATATTAGGTTAGATTAGGTTAGATTAGATTATATTAGATTATATTAGGTTAGATTAGATTATATTAGATTAGATTATATTAGGTTAGATTAGGTTAGGTTAGATTATATTAGATTGTATTATATTAGATTAGGTTAGATTCGATTATATTAGATTAGATTATATTATATTAGGTTAGATTAGGTTAGATTAGATTATATTAGATTAGATTATATTATATTAGGTTAGATTAGGTTAGATTAGATTATATTAGATTATATTATATTAGGTTAGATTAGGTTAGATTAGATTATATTAGATTAGAATATATTATATTAGGTTAGATTAGGTTAGATTAGATTATATTAGGTTAGATTAGATTAGATTAGGTTAGATTAGGTTAGATTAGATTATATTAGGTTAGGTTAGATTATATTAGGTTAGATTATATTAGATTATATTAGATTATATTAGATTATATTAGGTTAGATTAGATTAGATTAGATTAGATTAGATTAGATTAGGTTAGGTTAGGTTAGATTAGATTAGATTAGATTAGATTTGATTAGATTAGGTTAGATTAGATTAGGTTAGATTATATTAGATTCGATTAGATTAGGTTAGGTTAGATTAGATTAGGTTAGATTATATTAGATTCGATTAGATTAGGTTAGGTTAGATTAGATTAGGTTAGATTAGATTAGGTTAGATTAGGTTAGGCTAGATTAGATTAGATTAGATTAGGTTAGATTAGGTTAGATCAAATTAGATTAGATTAGGTTAGATTATATCAGATTAGATTAAATTAGATTAGATTATATCAGATTAGATTAGATTATGTTAGATTAGATTAGATCATATTAGGTTAGATCCAGTTAGGTTAGATCAGATTAGTTTAGGTTAGGTTAGATCAGGTTAGGTTAGATCAGATTAGTTTAGGTTAGGTTAGATCAGGTTAGGTTAGATCAGATTAGGTTAGGTTAAATTAGATTATGTTAGGTTAGGTTAGATTACATTACATTAGATTAAAATGTATTCTCATTATACAGCGCAAGTACAGTACAACGAAAAGAAGTTTGGCATCCAACCAGATTCCAAATGTAGCAGTAAAGTGGACCAGCAATATACGATGTACAGGTGATTAAACTGGGTACAAAATATACAAATTAGTACTACTGAGTGTAGTGCTAATCAGATGTATGTACAGAGTTGTAGTATAATATATACAGTGATTTAGTTATATGGTAGTAAGTCATACTGTCCAGCAGTGTACCTAGTAGTAAGAGTAGGATATGTACAGATATAGATAATATCTACAGATATGTGCAGGTAAATACGGACAGGTGAGAGGTCTGGCACCCCATTGGCTGTGGAAGTGGGTCGATTCCAAGGTACACCTGAGGAGGAGCGGTTGTGTGTTCTCTGTGATCTGGGAGTGGTGGAGGATGCATTTCATTTTGTTTTTCACTGCCCCTTGTACACCGACTTGAGGAGGGTTTTATTTGAGAAAGTTCCATTTATAAATCCGGATTTGTTTTGGCAGTCTGAGAGTTGTATGTTGAGTTGTTTTTTTTGTGAAGGAGATTTTCAGTTTTGCAGGATTTTTGGAGAAAGCATGGCACTTGAGACAAAACACATTATATCCTATATAATTGTATATGAATTCCTCTTGTTTCTT
>NC_140184.1:5762954-5815454 GCF_963971535.1 Notolepis coatsorum | reverse complement strand
CAATATACTGTAGTAAGTATATAAAACAATATACTGTAGTAAGTATATGAAACAATATACTGTAGTAAGTATATGAAACAATATACTGTAGTAAGTATATGAAACAATATACTGTAGTAAGTATATGAAACAATATACTGTAGTAAGTATATGAAACAATATACTGTAGTAAGTATATGAAACAATATACTGTAGTAAGTATATAAAACAATATACTGTAGTAAGTATATGAAACAATATACTGTAGTAAGTATATGAAACAATATACTGTAGTAAGTATATGAAACAATATACTGTAGTAAGTATATGAAACAATATACTGTAGTAAGTATATGAAACAATATACTGTAGTAAGTATATGAAAAAAAAAAATATAGTGTAGTAAGTATATAAAACAATTCACTGTAGTCAGTATATGAAACAATTCACTGTAGTAACTAAGTATATAAAACAATTCACTGTAGTAAGTATATAAAACAATTTATTAAACTGGAAACATATATATTCTACTAATTTTATCACTCCATAAATCATAAATCATAAAGATTTATTTCCCCATCTACATCTTTAAGCTGTAATACAAACATTCAGCATCCTCGAATGACATGGGGGGATAACTAATAATTCACTCATTAATTTCAATATCTTGCAAACCAAATTAATTTGTGCAAGCCTGTTCACAGTGTTTGGGATATGCGTGCAAATATGTATTTTGTGTGTGTGCACAAATAGATCAGCATTGTCTTTTTGTTTGTTTTTTTTGGCCCCCTTTAACCCTTTCACTACCACACTACAGACGGTTAACCCTTTCACTACCACACTACAGACGGTTAACCCTTTCACTACCACACTACAGACGGTTAACCCTTTCACTACCACACTACAGACGGTTAACCCTTTCACTACCACACCACAGACGGTTAACCCTTTCACTACCACACTACAGAAGGTTAACCCTTTCACTACCACACTACAGAAGGTTAACCCTTTCACTACCACACCACAGACGGCTAACCCTTTCACTACCACACTACAGACGGTTAACCCTTTCACTACCACACCACAGAAGGTTAACCCTTTCACTACCACACCACAGACGGTTAACCCTTTCACTACCACACTACAGACGGTTAACCCTTTCACTACCACACTACAGAAGGTTAACCCTTTCACTACCACACTACAGACGGTTAACCCTTTCACTACCACACTACAGACGGTTAACCCTTTCACTACCACACTACAGGCGGTTAACCCTTTCACTACCACACTACAGAAGGTTAACCCTTTCACTACCACACTACAGACGGTTAACCCTTTCACTACCACACCACAGACGGTTAACCCTTTCACTACCACACTACAGACGGTTAACCCTTTCACTACCACACCACAGACGGTTAACCGTGGTAGTGAACGCGTTAACTATACCGCCTCTTCTCCCCTAATCATTTTCTCTACTCATCCCCTTTTTCTTTTCTCCTTCCCTCCCTCCCTCTTTGAGAAGGGCGGTAAGGGTGGGACGGGGGTGGGGGGGTATTGGGGGGGGGAGACAGATGGGCAGTAGATCACCTACTGTTTGTTTTGTCCCGCCGAGCGCCAGTGGGCAGCGAGTCAACCTCACATCACACTCCACAACGTAACGTAGAGCCAGACACAGAGTTTAACACAAGGCTTAGCTTCAGGGTCAGAGTGAGTTCAGTGTTACACCTCTCTTAATAAATCAAACCACACCTCAACAACAGGAGTACGTATGTGGCGTTGATGGAACAATCACTTCAGGGGGGGGGAGGGAAACCCCTACTGTACAGGGTTTAAGGATGTGCTTGGAAGGTTCCTTTGTAATTAGTAACATAAGAAGATTACTGTTACTATTTGTTTTTGCATTTGAAGGACTTGTAATGCATTACTCCTGACCCCGAGTGAGCATGGACTTGGGGGAGGAACTATAAGCCGTCTAGCAGTGGTGGAAAGTAATATAATATTTTTTTACTCAAGTGCTGTAATTAAGTACAAATTTGAGGTGTTTTATGGAACATTGTACTTTTACTCCACTACATTTCAATGGAAATATTGTACTTTTTACTCCACTGCACCGGAATACACAAAAGTATAGATAGAATGTGTACTTTTACTTTTGAGACTTAAGTACAGAAAATATCAACATAACTTTATCTTAAGTCGAATTTTGAACAGAGGACTTTTACCAGAAAACTATTTTACTTGGTATTTCTACTTTTAGTAAAGGAACTGTGTGCTGTGATGTAAGAGCGGTTGGCGGGAACACAGCAGTGTCATGGAGCCAGAAGGAGGAGCTATAAAAACACAACAACATTCTGATACAAGACCTTTCTGCAGATTCAACATGTTTGTTTTTCAAAGTAGATTATCTTTTATCCTGCAATCCAGAATTAATTTGACCATCAAAATGTTGGTTATTATTGTACATATTCTTGAAGGGTTCAACGTGTAGACGGGACATTTTCAAGTTTAGTTGTCTTATACTGTCAGCCCTTTGCGTCAAAGTCCTCAGTCATTCCATTTGTGAATTAAAAAAGAAAAGTATTCCTCCAATGCCATATTAGTAGCAAGGCTACCCTCTTGTTTATGTTTGGATGGAGGCTTGATTATTTAACCCTTTCACTACCAAACTACAGAAGGTTAACCTTTCACTACCACACTACAGACGGTTAACCGGTCTGTGGTGTGGTAGTGAAACGGTTAACCTTATGTAGTGTGGTTGTGAGAAGGTTTTCCCTTTGTCGTGTGGCAGTGAAAGTGTTAACCTTCTGTATTGCCGCAGTGAAAGGGTTAACCATTTGGTAGTGAAAGGTTAACCGTCTGTAGTGTGGTAGTGAAAGGGTTAACCTTCTGTAGTGTGGTTGCGAAAGGGTTTACCCTTTGTCGTGTGGCAGTGAAAGTGTTAACCTTCTGTATTGCCGCAGTGAAAGGGTTAACCATTTGGTAGTGAAAGGTTAACCGTCTGTAGTGTGGTAGTGAAAGGGTTAACCTTCTGTAGTGTGGTTGCGAAAGGGTTTACCCTTTGTCGTGTGGCAGTGAAAGTGTTAACCTTCTGTATTGTCGCAGTGAAAGGGTTAACCATTTGGTAGTGAAAGGTTAACCGTCTGTAGTGTGGTAGTGAAAGGGTTAACCTTCTGTAGTGTGGTTGCGAAAGGGTTTACCCTTTGTCGTGTGGCAGTGAAAGTGTTAACCTTCTGTATTGTCGCAGTGAAAGGGTTAACCATTTGGTAGTGTGGTAGTGAAAGGGGTAACCTTCTGTAGTGTGGTAGTGAAAGGGTTAACCTTATGTAGTGTGGTAGTAAAAGGGGTAACCTTCTGTAGTGTGGTAGTGAAATGGTTAACCATTTGGTAGTGTGGTAGTGAAAGGGTTAACCATCTGTAGTGTGGTAGTGAAAGGGTTAACCTTCTGTATTGTGGTAGTGAAATGGTTAACCTTCTGTAGTGTGGTAGTGCAAGGGTTAACATTCTGTAGTGTGGTAGTGAAAGGGTTAACCTTCTGCAGTGTGGTAGTGAAAGGGTTAACCTTCTGTAGTGTGGTAGTGAGAGGGTTAACCTTCTGTATGTGGTAGTGAAAGGGGTAACCTTCTGTAGTGTGGCAGTGAAAGGGGTAACCTTCTGTAGTGTGGCAGTGAGAGGGTTAACCTTCTGTATGTGGTAGTGAAAGGAGTTAACCTTCTGTATGTGGTAGTGAAAGGGTTAACCTTCTGTAGTGTGGTAGTGAAAGGGGTAACCTTCTGTAGTGTGGCAGTGAAAGGGGTAACCTTCTGTAGTGTGGCAGTGGAAGGGTTAACCTTCTGTAGTGTGGCAGTGGAAGGGTTAACCTTCTGTAGTGTGGCAGTGGAAGGGTTAACCTTCTGTAGTGTGGCAGTGGAAGGGTTAACCTTCTGTAGTGTGGCAGTGGAAGGGTTAACCTTCTGTAGTGTGGTAGTGGAAGGGTTAATAACCTTCTGTAGTGTGGTAGTGAAAGGGTTAACCTTCTGTAGTGTGGCAGTGGAAGGGTTAACCGTCTGTAGTGTGGCAGTGGAAGGATTAACCTTCTGTAGTGTGGCAGTGGAAGGGTTAATAACCTTCTGTAGTGTGGTAGTGAAAGGGTTAACCTTCTGTAGTGTGGCAGTGGAAGGGTTAACCGTCTGTAGTGTGGCAGTGGAAGGGTTAACCTGCTGTAGTGTGGCAGTGGAAGGGTTAACCTTCTGTAGTGTGGCAGTGGAAGGGTTAACCTTCTGTAGTGTGGCAGTGGAAGGGTTAACCTTCTGTAGTGTGGCAGTGGAAGGGGTAACCTGCTGTAGTGTGGCAGTGGAAGGGTTAACCTTCTGTAGTGTGGCAGTGGAAGGGGTAACCTGCTGTAGTGTGGCAGTGGAAGGGTTAACCTTCTGTAGTGTGGCAGTGGAAGGGTTAACCTTCTGTAGCGTGGCAGTGGAAGGGTTAACCTTCTGTAGTGTGGCAGTGGAAGGGTTAACCTTCTGTAGTGTGGCAGTGGAACTTAAGGGTTAACCTTCTGTAGTGTGGCAGTGGAAGGGGTAACCTTCTGTAGTGTGGCAGTGGAAGGGTTAACCTTCTGTAGTGTGGCAGTGGAAGGGTTAACCTTCTGTAGTGTGGCAGTGGAAGGGTTAAGGCCTCTAACTTGTGACAGAAGACGTACCTGTTATAGTTCCTGAGCAGCAGAGCCTGACTGCTGGGACAGGACTCGGGGGGACACGCAAACATCGGTGGCGGAGCGGGGTACTGCTGTTCACCTGAACACAACAATAGAATAGATTATACAACGGCATGCAAATTTCTCGATTCTGATTGGCTGAAACAGTCATTTTACACGTCTTTATTGGCAACAATCCACGCTGCTGGCCCAGGACCCGCCCACAACCGACCCACATCACATCACTCCGCCGGATCACAAGAAGGTGGCCAATAATATTTACAAATGGATATGTTAATGGCGACTAAACGACTAAATATCAAGCGATTCTGTCACAGCGAATGTCTTAGTCGTTTAAACAATGTTGGATGATGTAATTGATGGGTCTTGACTCAATCTAGAACAAAAGAAAAATCGCGGATTGATTGATAGATTAATTGATTGATTTAAATTTCTTCCTTCCTACTTTCTACTGACTGCAGCGTTCTCTCTCACTTGACGCTGGCGTACCCACAAACACACACACACACATACACACACACACACACACACACACACACACACACACACACATACACACACACGCACACACACACTGTGACACACGCACACACACACACACGCACACACACACACACACACACACTCCTGTCTGCAACAGCGGGGGAGTCAGACTGAGAGAGAAGCAGCGCTGTTTTAAGTGAGCATGGTCTATTGAATTGATTGATTGGTTGATTGCTAATTTTATTACTGTACCCCTGGTTTCCAACTGGTTAAGTTTAGGCTAAAAGAAATAAATAAAAAAATAGGGCGAAGAAAACGTTTTTTTCCTATAGGGCAAAGAAAACGTTTTAATTTGTTTTACCTACTTTATAATTGTGTGTATTGAGCCGTATTGTATTGTACCCATTCTGCATCTGGTAATAAAATTTTCAATCAATCATTCCAATAATACACAGTTGGATGTGTTAGTTGGTTGGATGCACTTCAAGCTGCTTCCACATGAGGCAACTTCTCTCAATCATTCCAATAATACACAGTTGGATGTGTTAGTTTGGTTGGATGCACTTCAAGCTGCTTCCACATGGAGTTGTGGGAACTACTTTTTCTGGCGGATGGTTTTTTCAATAAATCTTCGATTAATGTGTGTTTATTGTATAGAAATAAGGTTGGATGAATCTGGCAGTTGTATAAAAGCTTTACACCACGTGCAGTCGTGATTTGTGACCAATAAACCATGCCTAGGGGGGTCTAACGACCCTCGGCTGCGCCTCGGGCCTAACAACCACCCCTAGGCATGGTTTATTGGTCACAAACCACTCCTGCGTGTGATGTAATGCTTAATTAAATCCTTTAATAATCCCGAGGGAAATTCAGCACTACAGATCAGGGGCCGATTTAGGATTATAGGAGATCCGGGGCTTAGCCCAGATCGGTGCCCTTTATTTTTTCTAATTTTTTTATTTTTTTTTTGCATGCAAGGTTTTTTTTTTTATTTATTTAATTAACCTGTACGTGCAATTTCCTGCAATATAGAGCCTTCAATCTTGACCAATAAAGCTGCTCTTTTCACTATAAAACTCAGTTAACCATAACGTAGTTATGGTTAGATTTATATATTGGGGGGGGATATACAGTATCATATTTTTCATATGATCAAAAAGTGGTGGAGCAAGAGCATACCTTTGCTCCCCCAAGTTCAATAGTGGGAGAGCAGAGATGCTCCGAATGCTCTTATGGCCAGGCGTCTATGATTCACTGATACAAAGTAAAATAGTGCAGTGCAATAAAATAGTTAGTAAAATAGAATAAAATAATGCAATAGTGCATTGCAATAAAATAGTTATCATCGTATTTTTTCGGGAGGCCGGTAAGGAGTGCATTACAGTAGTCGAGTTGGCTTGAAATAAAGGCATGGATCTGGTTTTCAGCGTCCTTTTGATTTATAAATGGCCGTACTTTAGCTATGTTTCTAAGGTGGAAGAATTAAGTTTTTGTCAACTTGTTGATTGTGATTTAAAGCTTAGGTCTGAGTCTACCATGACACCAAGACTTAACTCACTCAAATACAGTTAGCAGCTGGATAGACCACAGATGGAAACTAGCTTCTGCTAAATCTGGTGCAAACATATTTTCATGTAACAATGATGAATTGTCAAAAAAAAAAAAAGTATTTTTTTTTAAATAGATTCAGGGCTTTTCAGAAAACATTCGGGGCTTGAGCCCAAGTAGCCACCCCCTAGCCCCGCCCCTGCTACAGATCGCTCACATTGAACAACAATAAACATGTAGGTAGTCAATAGGACTAAAATAGGAATACGAATATAATAATATTAAAAATAAGAATAAAATAGAATACAGAATAAAATACGGCCCAGGATATACATTCTGGTATACATTCTAAAATCTTAAATATACAACTATACAGCCAAAAATATACAGAACGGAATAGAACAGAACGAAATAGAATAGATATGGAACATAATAGAATAGAATATAACAGAACAGAATAGAATAGAATAGAACAGAATAGAACAGAACACGACAGACTATAATAGAATAGCATAGCATAGTATAGTATAGTATAGTATAGTATAGTATAGTATAGTATAGTATAGTATAGTATAGTATAGTATAGTATAAGTATAGTATAGTATAGTATAGTATAGTATAGTATAGTATAGTATAGTATAGTATGGTATATAGTATAGAACAGAACAGAACTGAACTGAACTGAACAGAACAGTATGGAATAGCATAGCAGACAGTCAGGGGCGTAGCTGGGGGGGGGGGGGGGGGGGGGGTAGCTTAGGCACTGGGGGGGGGCCCACATTTTTATTTTTTTTATTTTTTTTATTTTTTTACTAGACATCACTCTAGACATTATTGATGCTCTCATTGATACTATGTTTCTTTCTGAAGTGTGTGTGTGTGTGTGTGTGTGTGTGTGTGTGTGTGTGTGTGTGTGTGTGTGTGTGTGTGTGTGTGTGTGTGTGTGTGTGTGTGTGTGTGTGTGTGTGTGTGTGTGTGTGTGTGTGTGTGTGTGTGTGTGTGTGTGTGTGTGTTAACATTGTTACTCAGCTGATAGAGTTGTACCCTTCTTGCTGTCTTGTCGCACAGAACTTGTAAGTCGCTTTGGATAAAAGCGTCAGCTAAATGACTAAATGTAAATGTAAATGTGTGTGAGAGATATATAGAGAGAGAGGGGGGGCTTTGGTAGACTATTGCATTGGTCCATTCATTGAAGATGAACGCAATGCGACATCCTTTACTAGGCTCACCCACCAACAGTGCAGGTGCTGAACTGCTGATCCGAATGTATAGGTGAAAACCATATTATGCGTTTTCATCAATAAAGAAATGGCCCAAAAAAAATCTGCTCGCGCGCTTACACGCGCTCGCATTCACTGGGGGCCTACAAATACATTCTTTCATGGGGCCCAGAATCTGGAGCTACACCCCTGCATACAGTAGCATAGTAAAGTACAGTATAGTACAGAACAGAACAGAAGAACAGAACAGAACAGAACAGAACAGAACAGAACAGAACAGAACAGAACAGAACAGAACAGAACAGTATAATATAGTATAGTATAGTACAGTACAGTACAGTACAGAACAGAACAGAATAGCTCAGTCAGGATTGGGACTCTTACCCATGGTGGTCTGAGGTGACAGGGTGTCTTCATGTTTGAAGGCCAGGCTGGACAGCTGAGGGGCGTGGCTAGAGGGGGCGTGGTGAGAGGGGGCGTGGTGAGAGGGGGCGTGGTGAGAGGGGGTGTGGCCGTAACTGGGAGCGCTGTCCAGACCCACTGCCCCATAGCCTGGGAGGAACAGAGACACACGTCAATCACAAACTAGGATGATACTTACATTTTAATATTCACATTCTTCATATTTTCTCCCATTCCCCAATTGTGTCATTCTGGGGGGGGGGGGGGGGGGGGGGGGGGGGTGTCGACCATCACACGCCTCCTCCGACACATGTGTGGAGTCGCCAGCCGCTTCTTTTCACCCGACAGCGAGGAGTTTAACTGGGAGAGCGTAATGCGTGACGGAGGTTCACACTATCTACCGACCACTAAGTGTCGTTGTTTGTAATGACCAGGACCAAGGCCCGATTAAGAATTCAGAGGCCCCTGGGCCAGATTCTTGTGGAGGGCCCCCCCCCCCCCCCCCCCCCAACCCGACGCCTGAATACTTTTACCAACGGATTTCCAGTTCCGCGTTCGCGTTCTGCGCTCTGATTGGCCACTGACGTTTCTTAGGCGACTCTTTCGAAGTTGGTTAAGGTTAGAGTATGGAATCAGGGCTGGTGTTCTATCGCCCTGCTCTAAGACAAACTCTAACCTTAACCAACTTCGAAAGAGTGCCTAAGCTTAACCGGTGAAAGAAAGAGGCCTCACACGATTGGCGCTACCAGAAATGTCAGTGGCCAATCAGAGCGCAGAACGCGAACGTGGAACTGGAAATCCGTTGGTAAAAGTATTCAGGCGTCGGGGCTGGGATGTGGAGATGCAAGTTTTGACTTTTTATTGCTGTTTTTACCTCAAACGGAAAACCTCAAACAAGGAGAAAAAATACTCAAGATTAGCCACTTGCAGACGGCAGGGTGTGACGTACTGTATATTTTAGTTGATGAAATATTTGTGTTGACTAAATATTTTTGTTGATGAAATATTTTTTCATTTCAGTGTCACAGTATGACATCGATCTCCAAAATAAGAAAAAGAAATTAAAAAATGTGAGGCCTCTAGTGACAAGCCCCCCCCCCCCCTCCCCCCAAAAAGTAAAAAAAAATAAACAAATATTTGGGGCCTCTAGTGACGAGGGGCCTCCACAAAAATAAAAGATTAAAGTAAAAAAAAAAAAAAAAAAAATGTGGGGCCTCTAGTGACGAGGGGCCTCCAAAAGGCCTCTAGTGACAAGGGGCCTCCAAAAAAATAAGAAATAAAAGTTAAAAAAAAATAATAAAATGTTGGGGCCTCTAGTGACGCGGGGCCTCCAAAAAATGAAAAACAATTTTTTTTTTTTTTTTTTTTTTTTTTGAAGCCCCTCATCACTAGAGGCCCACGGGCTGCGGCCCAAACGGCCCGGTCGTTAATCCGGCCCTGACCAGGACTCATAACCCCACCGGCTTCCCACCTGTGAACACTGACAATTGTGTTCGTAGGGACGACTGACCAGGCTGGAGGTGCTTAGACCTCTACAGTCTACACTACCCAGCCACACCTAGTGCTTAGACCTCTACACTACCCAGCCACACCTAGTGCTTAGACCTCTACACTACCCAGCCACACCTAGTGCTTAGACCTCTACACTACCCAGCCACACCTAGTGCTTAGACCTCTACACTACCCAGCCACACCTAGTGCTTAGACCTCTACACTACCCAGCCACACCTAGTGCTTAGACCTCTACACTACCCAGCCACACCTAGTGCTTAGACCTCTACACTACCCAGCCACACCTAGTACTTAGACCTCTACACTACCCAACCACACCTAGTGCTTAGACCTCTACACTACCCAGCCACACCTAGTGCTTAGACCTCTACACTACCCAGCCGCACCTAGTGCTTAGACCTCTACACTACCCAGCCACACCTAGTGCTTAGACCTCTACACTACCCAGCCACACCTAGTGCTTAGACCTCTACACTACCCAGCCACACCTAGTGCTTAGACCTCTACACTACCCAGCCACACCTAGTGCTTAGACCTCTACACTACCCAGCCACACCTAGTGCTTAGACCTCTACACTACCCAGACACACCTAGTGCTTAGACCTCTACACTACCCAACCACACCTAGTACTTAGACCTCTACACTAACCAGCCAAACCTAGTCTTTAGACCTCTACACTACCCAGCCACACCTAGTACTTAGACCTCTACACTACCCAACCACACCTAGTACTTAGACCTCTACACTACCCAACACTAACACTAACCTTCTAAGAATAAAGTGTCCCCCTATCTGGTCAGTTATCTAGAATCCTGAATCATGTGGTTATAGCTCTTCTTCCTTGACAGGATAACTGTGAACTGATGTGTATTGTAAATTAAAAATTATAAATCCTCTCTCAGGATTCTCTCTGTAGACTTTCTTTGGCCTGTAAGTTATTTACTGCAGGTGGAGAGGGGAAAGTTGGCCATAGCAGAGACAGATCATTAAATCAGAGTTAAAATGTGCACCACCAGGGGTGAGGGGGAGTAACAGGTGACACGAGACAGAATTATAGTAATCTGATTATGAAACGATAAGGAAAAACGTAATCCATTAAATAAAAAAAAGAAGTGATCAGATTATACTTTCCTGTTATTAAGCAAATTATCATAAATGTTTTGGTGATAAATTTTTTATCGTGACCTTTTGTAACCCATGATGAACACACACACACGGACACGCACACGTACACGCACACGCACACGCGCACGCGCACGTGCACACACACACACACACACACACACACACACACACACACACACCAGCACATATTTGAGTCAGCTCATAGTGAAAGGGGTCGTCAGACTGTCCCTGAGAAGACTGACTCATCCTTCCTTAAGTCCCTGTAGCCTAAAGCAGCAGAGTGGCCCTGCCAGCATTTTACCAAAAATACTTTCCACCGAGTAAACGACTCTATAACTCACATTACTAGTCAACTGCAGGCTTTTATCCTCTATGTAACAAACTTTTTCACTTCACTTTTTCAATCACGTCAGGGTTAACAAAGCCTTACCAATAACAGAACTCAGGAAACAGAGAAATTAAGTTTGAATCAAGATGAATCACCGCTGTGTGCCTTTGGCTTGTTTTGGGAGGTCAAAACATCACCCCACTTGGGTAAAAAAAAAAAGATATATAAGAATTTCCCAAACACTGATGTGGGAGCAATAAAGCAAACTCATAACTCACTGCTTATCATTTCAACATTAGTTTTTATAAAGAAGAAATATAGGACTCTGCACTATCAGACACACCAGCATACATTGCATTCTCAGACCTTGTCTTTGAGGGTTGGAGCAACACTTGGAACAAACATCTTGACCTTGTGTAGGACTTTCATATTTAGTCTCCGGAGAGACTTGTACTCAAACTCACACGCCAGGTTAAGGCTTCCTTTGTGTCGGGGCGGGGTGTTTCTCTCGTGAATTCAAAACAGAAATAGATTGACTAAAAAAAAACTCTGGGCAACTCTGTGTATGGACCGTCATATGAACCAAATCACCATAAGTAAAATATCATTTCTAGGACACATATGAACCATCAAGCGATTAATTGTGAAAATTATTGATGAATTGAAATCACTGGCCACAGCAGAATCTTTCCCCACGTCCTGTAAAGTGTCCCAACCGACACATATATCTATATACACATAGCTATAATAATAATAATAACCATACAGAAACTGCAGCTCAAAGTGCTTCACAACAGAAAAAAGACAGGCATAAAATGAGCACATAAAGTGCAGACATATAAAATAAAATAAATTCCCATTAAGATCTAACATCCCAACAGGCCACCTTGTTTATGGTTTGATTCAGTTTTAAAAATAGACAATAATAAAAAGAGTAAGATAGAATAAACAGAGTCAAAAAGTGCAATAGTGCAGTGTAATAATAAGTAGTAGAATAGAGCAGACATGAAATGAGCACATAAAGTGCAGACATATAAAATCACAGTATATTTTTTTACAGTACAATAAAATAGTTCTGGATTACTGTTCAACAGTTCAAAGTCATCTTTACCTTCTCTGTTTGGTATCCACAGTTTAAAACCTGACAGTCTTCCCTCCAGTTTGATACCCAAACAGGGTATCAAATAGCCTTAATATATTAGGAAACTTTTAGAATATATTTTAAAATAACGTTCAGAATATCTACAATGGTTCGGTATTAAACTGAATAGCCATAATATTCTGTGATTTGCAAATATTTATTTGAATATCTATTTTGTCCACATGGTCCACCTGAATTACGATTAGTCTGTTCCTTTTGGCATGTTGTGTGTGTGCCCACCATATTTTGCATTTTTAAAACAACATCTAGTTTAAGCATCGAAAAGTAGTTGTGATATAAACCTGATATAAAAGTGCACCTCAAAAAATACAGTGTAAGATACTAAAGTATGAAGATATAAGTATATAAGTCAATCTTAAGTACTGTAAGCTTAATGAAACTTTGCAACTGAATTTGGTTATTATTCATTTGATATTCACACTATGCTATATACATTTGACATACACAATCATGTGTGATAAATTGGTGTTCAAAATAGTATTTGTGCTGATATGTATTGAAAACACCATTGGAATAAAGGTGGCAGCAGTGTATGAAGAGCTGACAGGTCTCTTCATGACGCAGGACAGACTGAGGACAGAATGAGGATGAGACACTAAACTGACTGAATCTCTGTCGCTAAAGAACCCAGGTCGGTGAGGAGAGTAGGGGGTTCCCCGACGTTCCTGGCCAAATTCCCAATCAGGTCTCCGACATCAAGGCCACCTAATCATCCCTCCCCCCCTTAATTGGCTGATATCAATCCCTGTCTCCTGAGCCGTTCAGCCCTTGTGTAGTGTGATGTGTGCCAGTGTATGGCAGCCATTGAACATGCGTAGCCCAAGGTTGTAGTACTGTGTACTACACACATAGACACTGCATACAACAAACACACACAGTACTGTGTACTACACACATAGACACTGCATACAACAAACACACACAGTACTGTGTACTACACACATAGACACTGCATACAACAAACACACACAGTACTGTGTACTACACACATAGACACTGCATACAACAAACACACACAGTACTGTGTACTACACACATAGACACTGCATACAACAAACACACACAGTGCTGTGTACACACATATACACTGCATACAACAAACACACACAGTGCTGTGTACACACATAGACACTGCATACAACAAACACACACAGTACTGTGTACTACACACATAGACACTGCATACAACAAACACACACAGTACTGTGTACTACACACATAGACACTGCATACAACAAACACACACAGTACTGTGTACTACACACATAGACACTGCATACAACAAACACACACAGTACTGTGTACTACACACATAGACACTGCATACAACAAACACACACAGTACTGTGTACTACACACATAGACACTGCATACAACAAACACACACAGTACTGTGTACACACATAGACACTGCATACAACAAACACACACAGTGCTGTGTACACACATAGACACTGCATATAACAAACACACACAGTACTGTGTACACACATAGACACTGCATACAACAAACACACACAGTACTGTGTACTACACACATAGACACTGCATACAACAAACACACACAGTACTGTGTACTACACACATAGACACTGCATACAACAAACACACACAGTACTGTGTACACACATAGACACTGCATACAACAAACACACATAGACACTGCATACAACAAACACACACAGTACTGTGTACTACACACATAGACACTGCATACAACAAACACACATAGACACTGCATACAACAAACACACACAGACACTGCATACAACAAACACACGCCACTGGTACTTTGATGAAGCCTGTTGTCTCAGATAAAACCTGGATTCTACAGATATCAAAGTACAGCACAACATCGTGTTTAAGAAGGGCATAGTTTGGACTGACTGTAAAACACATGAAGAGGACACCATCATCATCATCATCATCATCATCATCATCATCATCATCATCATCATCATCATCACTGACTACAGAACACAGGAAGAGGACACCATCATCAATAAAGACATTGATATGTGGATAATTGTTTGATGATGAACAAATGCCCTGACACTGTGATTGTTGAAAGAAAAATGTCAATAAAAAATTGAAGTAAAGAAAGAAAAAAAGGGCATAGTTACGAGTCATGCGACCATGACTTTGGCTGGTGAGAACTGGCAGGACAAAGAGGAGGGGGCCGGCGAGGAGGGGGTGTGTGTGTGTGAGGGGACCGCAGCAGCAGCAGCATGCTTACCCAGGTTCCTGGGCGCCGGCGGGTTGTCCACACAGTAGGCCCCGTTGGGGAACACCCGGGGCTGGCTCGCGCTCGGCTCCCCGAAGGCCCCCACCCGGCAGGGGCCCGTGCCCGTGAACTGTCCGGAGAAGTGCAACGTAAAGGCCCCCAGGCCGCAGTGGGGCTGCTCCTCCAGGCCTCCGTCGGAGCCGCCCCAGCCGGGCTCCTGCTTGATGAGGGAGTGGTGGTGGGGCGGGGGCAGGGAGACGTAGGGAGAGCCCGGGTGGAGGTCCAGGAGCTGGGTCCACTGCGGGCCACCGTGGACGGGCATGCCGCCGCCGCCGCCGCCGCCGCCCCCTGGTAGAGAGGTCAGAGTGGGCACCGGAGGTAAGAGTATGTCGGAGCCCATGGGCCCCATGGCCCCACAAGGCTCAGTCAGCATGGCCCCGAGGACAGCGAGAGAGACGGTCCCGTGGAGGAGGAGGAGGAGGAGGAGGAGGGATGATATCCCGAATATAAAACCCCAGAGGAAGAGACAACGATTAAACAACAACAACAACAACAACTCCAGGCGGAAGCTCAGAAGGAGCGGAGCAGAGAACTCAAAACGAGCGCAGACCGACGACAGCCACGGTCCACTACTGAGGAGCCATGTTTTAACCTCCGCTGGGATTCTTTTGAGAGCAAAAATAAAAGGGATGATGGCAGCGGTCAAATCTGCGGAGCCCCAGAGATCCAGTGACCGAATGTCCAGCCGTGTGTGCGTCCCGGTCCGTGGGGGGGGGGGGGCGCCTCCGTCTGCAGAGAGTCGCAGCCTCAAGTGGGAGAGTGTATGAGTGCAGGGGGGGGGATTGAGTGCCTGGTCTCTAATGTCTGGCTTTCCTTACACACTCCTGAAGTCTCAAATACTGCCTTACTCACTTGGGCAGGAGGGGGAGGAGCGAGGGGGGAGGAGGAGAGAGGGATGATTCCCTCACTGGAGACACGGCAGACGCCAACACTTTCAGCCTCTTCTGACTAATGTTTCTCTGAGTGAGCGCGTGCTTTTCTGTGGAACTTCTTCTATTTTTCATTTTGTCTACGTGTGTCTACGTGTGTGTGTGTGTGTGTCTACGTGTGTGTGTGTGTGTGTGTGTGTGTGTGTGTGTGTGTGTGTGTGTGTGTGTGTGTGTGTGTGTGTGTGTGTGTGTGTGCGTGCGTGCGTGCGTGCGTGCGTGCGTGCGTGCGTGTGCGTGTGTGTGTGGATGTGTGCGTGTGTGTGTGTGTGTGCGTGCGTGCGTGTGTGTGTGTGTGGATGTGTGAGAATGTGTGTAGTTGTGTATGTAATTATGTGCATAATTATTTAAGATAAGGAAATTCGGGTGTCAAAGCAGCATGGGGGGGGGATACAGAGCTTCACATTCCTATACAGTCCAGTATCTATATACACTATAGAGATACAATATAAAATATAATATATGGCCTATAATATATATATATTTGCATGCATAAGTATGGATACAGAAGGATGGTTTTGTCTTATAGGGTTTATTTCTTGTGTATATCTGACATCACCGGGGGCATGGTGCAACAAAGAATTCAAAAGAATGCAATGAAAAGGTTTGAAGACAGCAATCTTAGAATATGGATGCAGTTTACAACTTCAGAATGACATTGAAGAGAAAAACATGTGATTATACAACTGAAGGTTTACCTACTTAAATGTACAGAATACATTTCTGCGGATACGTCCTGCTTTGAGCTACATAAGGTTTTTGCACCATAAACAAATAAATAAATAAAATATATTTAGATATTAATAGATAAATAGATCAATAACCTTTTATCAGAGCAGCATAACTGGACCACACATACCACTTTAACATAATCTTTAATCAGAGCAGCATAACTGGACCACACATCACTTTAATATAACCTTTAATCAGAGCAGCATAACTGGACCACATACCACTTTAACATCACCTTTAATCAGAGCAGCATAACTGGACCACATACCACTTTAACATAACCTTTAATCAGAGCAGCATAACTGGACCACATACCACTTTAACATAACCTTTAATCAGAGCAGCAGAACTGGACCACATACCACTTTAACATAACCTTTAATCAGAGCAGCATAACTGGACCACATACCACTTTAACATAACCTTTAATCAGAGCAGCATAACTGGACCACATACCACTTTAATATAACCTTTAATCAGAGCAGCATAACTGGACCACATACCACTTTAATATAACCTTTAATCAGAGCAGCATAACTGGACCACATACCACTTTAACATAACCTTTAATCAGAGCAGCATAACTGGACCACATACCACTTTAACATAACCTTTAATCAGAGCAGCATAACTGGACCACATACCACTTTAACATAACCTTTAATCAGAGCAGCATAACTGGACCACATACCACTTTAACATAACCTTTAAGCAGAGCAGCATAACTGGACCACATACCACTTTAACATAACCTTTAATTAATCAGAGGAGCATAACTGGACCACATACCACTTTAATATAACCTTTAATCAGAGCAGCATAACTGGACCACATACACTGTAGCACTTTAATATAACCTTTAATCAGAGCAGCATAACTTGACCACATAGCACTTTAATATAACCTTTAATCAGAGCAGCATAACTGGACCACATACCACTTTAACATAACCTTTAATCAGAGGAGCATAACTGGACCACATACCACTTTAATATAACCTTTAATCAGAGCAGCATAACTGGACCACATAGCACTTTAATATAACCTTTAATCAGAGCAGCATAACTGGACCACATACCACTTTAACATAACCTTTAATCAGAGCAGCATAACTGGACCACATACCACTTTAACACAACCTTTAATCAGAGCAGCATAACTGGACCACATACCACTTTAACATGACCTTTAATCAGAGCAGCATAACTGGACCACATACCACTTTAACACAACCTTTCATCAGAGCAGCATAACTGGACCACATACCACTTTAACACGACCTTTAATCAGAGCAGCATAACTGGACCACATACCACTTTAACATAACCTTTAATCAGAGCAGCAGAACTGGACCACATACCACTTTAACATAACCTTTAATTAATCAGAGCAGCACAAGTGGACCACATACCACTTTAATATAACCTTTAATCAGAGCAGCATAAGTGGACCACATACCACTTTAACCTTTAGAGGTCAATGGATCAAGGGTTGAATGCTCCAAAGCGCTGGAATACACAAACCTCATGTAGAATGCATACTTTTACTTTAGATACTTAAGTACATTCAATAGCAAATACTTCTCTAAGTATGTAGAAATCTACTTTTACCAGAGTACTCATTTATCTGGGTATTTCTACTTGTACTTATGTAAAGGAACTGTGTACTTCTTCCACCACTGCTTTATCATGGACTTTTTACCTACTGCTGAAAAGAAAGAATTTAAACCTTAATACAGACAGAATTGGTGGACATGAAAAGCCAATTTATTGTTAAGAGTTCAAACTTGTCCACACATACAGTGTTGTAAAATTGAGTTTATTACACCAATATCCTCAGCTGACACAAGCTGCGCGATGTTCAAACAGCTTGGACCTGAGCCACATTACACAAAATGACCATCATTCATGACCAGAAAGGAGGGGGAATCGGGGTGTTTGTGTGTGTGTGTGCGTGCGTGTGTGCGTGCGTGTGTGCGTGTGTGTGTGTGTGCGTGTGTGTGTGGGTGGAGGTGGAGAGTGACCCAACTCAATGTGGGGACACTGTAGGAATGTAGCAACACACAGGCTCACTGAATACAGCTGTTATCCATCTTTATCAAATGATTTGTCACAGACTCACATCACAACAAGGAAGCCCCTCTCTTAACCAATCAAACTGCAACAATATAAGACACAGCGTTCTCAATCAACGGCACGTCGCAACAACAAGCGCTACACTGCGTAGCTGCCTGCAACACGCGATGAACGCGGCTGGATATTTTCCTTCGAACAAAAAACACCATTCATGAGAAAGTTGCGTCCCCCCCCCCCGCGATCTCACCGACGGCCTTAGCCCCTTTCGTGACTGCGATGCACGCCAACAGGGTTTGGCCAGTGAATACACGGTCACTTGCTAGCCCACAGAAAACCAAGCAATATTCACCATGATGGACTGGTTTTGGGGGCGAACGGTTCATTATACAAGTATCACAGAGACATTTCAAAGGTACTCACAGTTGCACGAGGGATTCGGTAAAAAAAACGGGATGGTTTGAAAGCTCACCGTTGCTAATAAACATTTAAAATACACGTTTATAAAAAATATTTTAAATGTTTATTAGCAACGCCGAGCTTTCAAACCATCCCGTTTTTTTGACAGAATCCCTCGTGCAACTGTGAGTACCTTTGAAATGTCTCTGTGATACTTGTATAATGAACCGTTTGTCCAAAACCAGTCCATCATGGTGAATATTGCTTGGTTTGCTGTGGGCTAGCAAGTGACCGTGTATTCACTGGCCAAACCCTGTTGGCGTGCATCACAGTCACGAAAGGGGCTACGACGGCCTGGTCCCCCGACGACCTGTATTCTGATGATGCATGACCGCCTATCAGGCACGTGCACACATAGAGGCCAAGGGGTGCCTGAGCACCTGCCTTTTTTAGCCTCATCAAAAAAGTGCCCTTTTGAAAAAAAAACAATTTTTTTTTTTTTTATAACCGTTACGCATATAGACTGCCCTTCCAACTGAAAAATGTCAGGATAGAATCAAAATATTAGGGACAGAGAGAGAGATGCCCCATACATATTCCATTGCAGTTTGCACGGCCTCCTCCGCGGACCTATATATTTTATGCATAGCGTGGGTGGTTCAATAAAGGAATATCTTATCTTATCTTATGATGATGATGATAGAAACCGCTGTGGCGCATACAGTTGAATGCTGGTATTACACTCATTGAGGGACACGAAGAAGTCAAGTCCGATGGGATTTGGGAATCTCAAATACAAATCGGGATTGGAATAAAAAATGCATTTATATTAAACAATACAGAATATACAGCACTTCTTGGGGTCTGTAGGGTAAGCACTTATTCCCTCCCCCCTGGACATTTATGGAGATGTATGGGCCTTTTAAGTCAGTGATAAAAGTGTCTTTCAAGGATAAGTGAGCTCCTGCACTGATTATTATAGTTCAATATTCAATATTTGATCACCAAAACCCCCCAAAAAAACATAAAAAGGGGGCCCCCCCCTGCCCGAAAAGGGCCCTTAAAAATCGTGCTTGCGCGCTACGCGCGCTCGGTTAATATATACACACAAGTGTAGTGCCCTTTTCAACCTTTGAGCACCTGCCCCTCTAAAGTCCTGTGCACGTCCCTGCCGCCCATAGAGAATCACTCAGCGCCTTCTGCGCCCCCCGGAGGATGAGAGCTGTAGGAGCTGAAGCAAGTCTATCTGACTGCGGTGTCAAATGAACCTTCTTTACTATAGTTCAGTCTTCACTGTCCATACTTTTTGCACATATCTGCCCAATTGCACAGCCCTGCTAAATATCCCATCCCACTGTATTGTTATTTTATTATAAATAGTACTTGACCACAGTTGTACAGCCCTGGCCTATTTTCAATTAATTTTTATTTGACTTATAATTATACTATATTCTATTGAGCTTCTATTTAATTTAGTTTATATCTCATTTTATTTTATTCCACCTTTTTATTTTACAGTTGTAAAGCCCTGGCCTATTTTTATTTCATAATTATATTCTACTCTATTGTGCTTCGTTCCATCTTAATTTAGTTCATATTCCATTTTATTTTATTCCACCTTTTTATTTTATTATCTGTCCGCACCAAAAAACGACCAAAGCAAATTCCTTGCATGTGAAAACTACTTGGCAATAGAGACCTTTCTGATTCTGGTTCTGGTTCTGAGGAGGTCAGTGATCCATTGGTACCTCACCGAGTCCCAAGGAGGCCCGCCCCTCTCAGCACTGCGTGTCCACTACAATGTACCATGTTTGTGTTGCACATGTGTGTTCTTCACATGTGGTGACATGTATGTTGTTTTTATTGCGTCATCTCCTTTATGTATAGGCTACTGCCGTTGTTATCTTGTGTTGTTTTGTGCTGTCTAGCTACTATCTACATTATACTGCGTTTTTATCTTGTCGCGTATGACGGCGGTAATTGACCCATCTATCTTCTCGGAAAGCAACAGTTGCGATTGGAGGATCAAAAAAAGGAAGGCGGGGCTTGAGATAGGTAAATCGTCCCTGTACACTTTTCTCATACAGCCAATATCCTTCATGACAGTTATGATGAAATGTTACCATATCTTAAAAATACCCCTGCTGGATTGACAATAATTAAGTATTGTGAATCAGTCTCAGTGATTTATTGCTACAAAAATAAACTCTATACCTTGCTGAGGTGAACTCATTATCCACCGGTCAATGCAGCACGACACCTCACATTTCAGATAAAAAAAACACAGACAAATGTCGGGGAACTGCTACCAAGCTTAGCCGAAGGTTAGCCGGCCAATTCCTGTCACCACCTCTGATTCCACCGCCATCTGGAATAGTATTCTAGGACTCCAGTGAAAGTCACTGACCTCTAATTCAACTTAAAAGGGGGGAGTATGCGGGGGAGGGGGGATTCAAAGAGTGGATACAGAGATGAGGAGAGAGGAGGCAACGGGAAGATAAGGTGAAATCAGACGCCTTTTCTAAGGAAAGTGTCGAGTCATCCCCCGAATGTGAAATGTTCGCTTTCCTCGTAATTGAATTAGAAATAGATAAATGTTACGGTCTCTAAAAGTTATGACATCGAAAAGGAAGAGTGCTGCTGAGTTGGGTATTGCCAGAGCTGTCTGTTATTGTCTTAGTATTGATTACACAACAGATGGTATTCCAGGACATTCACATTTCTGTCCGTCATCATCGACTAAAACCTTTGTACTGTCTTTTACTAGTATGCTCTCTTCTACTAAGGAATCTACCTTCCCTATATTACTACCTACTATGCTAATATCTACTCAAGTTCGACACTGTTTGACGAACTACTGTATGTCACTCACCCGGCCTTAGCTGAGAGTTGTACCCTTCCCTTCCTGTTGACTTGTTGTACGCAACTTGTAAGTCGCTTTGGATAAAAGCGTTCAGTTACTAAATGTAAATGTAAACAGCTTCCATCTGATGCCTCGTCTGAACCTTTAAAAGCAAGGGATATTTCTCAGATGCCAGGATTTACACTTCACATTTTTTACATTTTACATTTTGTCATTTAGCTGACGCTTTTATCCAAAGCGACCAGTTCTGTACAACAGGCGGTCATCAGCAGGAAGGGCACAGTAACGATGTTCGTCAAACATCACGTCTGCCCTGAACATAGTCTTCATCAAAGCCAGTGGAAACCAAGCTCTACGTGACCAATATACCCATATGCAGGGGTGTAAAAAGTACCCAGAAATTATATTTAAGTGAAGTATATGGGTATATATTTTATATATATTATATTATATTATATAATTATTATTATAATTATTATTATATTATATTATATATATAAGTTTATGGGTACAGTCTCAAAATCTTACTCAAATAAAAGTCAGAGTCTCTGGCTAAAAACACACTTGATTAAAAGTAAAGAAAAGTGTCTACTTTTAAATGTACTTAAGTACTAAAAAGTTAAAGGAAAAACTTTTTTTATTGCAAGGGATAAACCAGGGGTCTCAAACTCATTCCATCGTGGGCCAAGTTTTCATTTTAACTACACATTGCACCAGGTGAGTTAGTTGAAGAGGTGAGCCAATTAGTGAAATCATCAGCTGGTGTTTAGGCAAGGCTGGAATGAAACCAAGCTATACACTCGGCCCACAATGGAATGTCGTCCTCTTCATCATTCATACTATCGTTTGTGGCCATATTCTGTAGCTTGTCACCCTGACCGTCTATTCTTCTGATAGCAGGTGTTTAATCAAAGAACCCCCGCTTTCTAGTCTTGCACAAGGACCAATCAGCATGGGTATGGGCGGGTTCATTTTCCATCGACGGGGGATTTGATTGGCTGTTTTTAAATAAAGTGCGGCCGCAGGATTAATAACGTTACCGTTAGTTCGGCCAGAGAAACAAATATACTAATTAAAATAGTTGGACCTGCGAGATTTGTACTTTGTAGGTCTGCATTTTAAATGTAAGGAGTAAAAAGTATGTATTTTTTCTCTGAAATGTAATTGAGTAAAAGTACAAGTATACAAACCTAATAATACTCGAGTAAAGTACAAATCCCCCAAAACGAGTCCTTTACACCCCTGCCCCGTGTGTCTGATAACTGACAACATCCTTTATGCTCCCAACGTTTGGTCCATGAAGGCCAAGATGCAGAACAGAAAGGGAGGTTCTGGTCATAAAGTGAACAATGTGCTCTCTGACTCACTCTATTCTGGGATAGAGAACGAGCTCCCTGAGGAACACCCAGGCCTTCGGAAGACGTCCAAACGGGGCAATTTGAAAATAGTAGCAACGAAAAGTAATTGCTCCCATAACAATTAGACGGTTTTCATCTGTCCGCCCACTACTATAAACAACACAAATCTAAAAAGTAAATAAAAAAATAAAAAAAAAAGATAATACAGAGAATGCAACCAAAGGTTCTCAGTCCAATTGAGAATATGTGGCTAAAAATGAAGCAGGGGAGAGAATGTAATCCCTGTGACCCGAGCCGTAACGCTGCTGCCTTCCTGCCTCCCTCCGCCGGAGCCTTGAAGCAGGGATCCATCAGAGGTGACAGGCGAGGCCGGGAGAAAACAAGCCTCTCCAGTCCCTCGGTGACGGATGGTAAGAGCCCCCGAATACACTCTCATTCCTCAGATCAATCTGTGGTTAGCTCCGGGTTTAAAACAACAGCCGCTGCTGCGGTGGGGAAGCAGGGAGATCGACCAGGGTGACCCCCAATAGGGAATAATGTAACGTGGCCCGCGCGGGCGGCCGTGACATGAAGCGCTATAGCGAGAGGGAATTTGAGCAGAGTGTTAATAAAAAGTGACATGATAAATGATAAACTCGTCGGTATACTGTATACGGTGTGACCTTGGCGGCGCGGGTTACAAACTCGACTTCCGCATTGAAGGGTACCCCCCCCCAAAACGGCCCTCCCTTGACGACTTTTTTTTTTACCGCATCAGAAGGTTAACTTACTGTAAAGGTAGAATTTGTAATGTGTGTCAAATGTGGCGATCTCTAGGCAAAAGAGCCCCGCTTGGTACTGCTATTTGTTTATGTTTTTTTTGTTTTTGGTCTGATGGGGGGGGGGGGGGGGGGGGGGCGAGTTTAGTAATTTTTTTTTTTTTTTTAACTTAATTTTTTAGCGTTTATCGCTTTTCTGGTCAAGCATGACCGACAGTTGTAGGGTGAAACGGGAGAGAGAGCAGGGGGAGACATTCGGCAAATGACGGCGGGTCCGGGAATCGAACTCGGAGTCAACCAGATCCGTGACGCAGCACGGAGTCCCGCGACACAGCGCGGTAACATGGTGTGCTACTGGAGCACCCGAGTTTAGTAACTTATTATATTGTGAATGTACCCAGACCTCTCATGGCAGAGCCTGAGGTGTGGTCGGCAGTAGCAACTCCTCCCCCATACCCACTGAAACACAACCCATACATCAGACCAGATCAGGGTTAACCTTCTATAGTGTGGGGGCGGCTGGGTGGCGCAGCGGACATTGCGCTCGTCACCAACGCAAGAGACTCCGGCTTGGGCCGGCCGTCATACTAACTCAATTGGCAGAGTTAGGGGGTGGAAGTCGATGGGTGGTAATCTGGACGTTGTGGACAGCGACTCCCACAGGTCGGTTGGGGGACGCCTGCACAGCAGAGACAGGAAATAGCGGGGTTAGTGTGAGCCTCCCACACGTTACACCTCGCCAATGAGAGTCCGCGCTGGCAGGTGAAAAGATGTGACAGGCTGTCTCCTCGTGTACCGGAGGGGACACGTGATGCAAGGCTTCTATCCTCCCTACGACCGACCTGTGGGGGGCATATGCGAGCAACGTTCAAGACAGGGGAGGGGAGAATTGGAAACAGCGAAATTGGGATGGGAGAACATTTTGAAAATAAGGAGAAAAAGTGCATTAAAAAAAAAACTTCTGTAGTGTGGTTGTGAAAGGGTTAACCTTCTGTAGTGTGGCTGTGAAAGGGTTAACCCTTTGGTAGTGTGGTAGTGAAAGGGTTAAAGGGACACTTTAAACAATGCTGGTTTATTTTGCACATAATCTCACACACATCCAAAAGGTCAGTTTTGCACAAATTAATTTAGTTAGTGTCAGTTATTGAGAGAAAATGAGTTTGAATTACGGCCACTGGTGATGTCATCTGGGACATTGAATCCTTGTGTTGTGTTCATTACAGCACCATGATGTAGATGACAATATCGTATAGTGTGTCTTATAGGGACTGCTACCCAGGGGTGCAGTCGTAATATCAGAAGTGCCTGTACTGTGTTTAAATGACGCCATGTGCACGCGCGCTCCCTCGCGTGCCCACAGAACAGATGATTATTATGCATAAATAGTAGGAAACATGTTTGTATAGGAAATTACTAGTTTTAGTTTAGTTTTTGTAAATATTGCCTTGAAATAGAGAAGCTGAAAAAGGTAGCAGGATGTAGCCTTCAATATATAAAGAAATGATATTGTCAACAGATATGGTTTAAAAACAAACAATGTTTTAAATGTAATTGTAGATACAATATTGTAGTTACAATTTCTTTAATTGAATTAACTTAAACTAGAAAAGTTAATACAAACTAAATTAACAATGTAACTTACAGTTTACAGAAGGACAGTTTCCTTCTGAAGCAAGTTTCAAGTTTCTTTACAGTTTTTCTCAATTGCTTTGGTGCATTTCTCTGATCAGAATTAAAGTTCTCATAACTATTAGTGCATTTCTCAAAACAATTAGTACAAACTGCAAAACCTAGGTGATAACCTGCAGAAGCGTGTCACTTGCTCAAAATGGATAATTCATTCCTCAAAAGCAAGTATTCATGTCAATGAAAGTGTCACTGTCATCAAAATGAAAAGTCCTGACACCATTGTTTATAAACAAGATAGTCAAATGGCTTTGCCATGTTTTCGTTATGACAGTTCACTCTGTAAGTGTTTTCCAATGCAAAAAAAGTCAGATCTTGGTGACACTTTCTGAAAATGCTCAAGACAGCACTATACACTATTTGCACAGCCATTTGAAATCTACAGTTACACATTGCTGTATTTAGTGAGGTAAATGAGTACAAGACACGTATGTTTCACATTTTTACTGCATATGCTCTTTGCAATTTTAATTTGTTCACAGCATTGTGCAAAAGAAAAATACAAACAAAATGTACAACAAACATAAGAAACACCCTTTGGCCTTTGGGTAGAGCTGTGCACAACTGTAAACAATATTGCAGTACATATTGGAACTGAATTGGAACATACAACATACACAGTACTGTAAATCATTCATTCACATCCAGACGTTCCTGTCTGTCTGGCTATTGGATTCAGGAATGGGGAGTAGGGAGGGAGATATTCCACCAGCATCCTTTCATGTGCTGCAAACCACTGTGTGACCAGAATTGCGTGGTGAAAACGCACATTATCCCATACAACAATGTACTTGGTCAGATGGTCGCCATTTAGACCCCTCTCATTCTCAGGGATTATGTCCCTGTAAAGAGTGTCTAAAAAAGTCAGCAGATGTTGTGTGTTGTATGGACCAATGCGGGGCATATGGGTGAGGACGCCGTTTTCTGAGATGGCTGCACACATTGTAATATTCCCTCCTCGTTGGCCTGGGGCATCAGTGGTTGCTCTCTGTCCAATGCGATTCCTTCCATGCCTTCTACCTTTTGCCAGATTGAAACCCGCCTCATCAACATATGAATGTGTGCAGCGATTCCCTGGCATCCAGCTCCATTCAGGGGAAAAATTATAAAGAAATGTATAAAATTAGCTTGACAGATTTTGACAACTAGTTCAACATATTTGTATGTAATGACTCAAGCAATGAAATGAGGACTATTAGTTTTATAGGGAATGACTATTCAGTAGTCATAAGTATAGTTCATTTTGACTGACATGACCTAAGCAAATGATAATGTTATAAAACAGCAGAGAATTGTATGAAAGCAATTGATGCATGTCCAAAAGCATTTGCAATTTGTTCGGAGGAATGAGAAACTGCTACTATGATGTGCACAAATTACAAAATGTTGTGGAGGTTGAACTAACAGTTATGCGAACTTTAATTCTGATCAGAGAAATGCACCAAAGCAATTGAGAAAAACTGTAATAGTTGTCATACAGAAGTACAGAATACTTTCATACAAAATGCTTCTTACTGTTACGCTCCAGAGACTGTGCTAGACAAGATAGTATCAAATAGCACAACTTAAGAAATGTCTCATCCTTCCAGTCGGGACCATTTGTCACATAGTGAGAGCTCCACAGCTCAAGCAAACCCCCACAGGGCTTGTATTTTGGTTTTGCACTTCTGGTTCTTTGTTATGCTATTGCTATGCTATTGTTATGCAAAGACTAGGTGATAGATAAGTGCCGGTACTGACATCACTGGTGGTCATATTCAAACAAATTTACTCAATAACTGACAAACTAAACGAATGTGTGCAATTTGTTTTTTGGGAGTTTTTGGATGCGTGTGCAATTATGTGCCGAAAAAGTGCCCCTTTAAGCTGTATTTAAAATCAGAGCACTCAGGATTTCAAATATCACGATTAAAAATCAGTGAACAGCAAGGATCGAGATACTTTAGCAGAAAGAAGAAAGAACAAAAGTAAGAAAGAAAGAAAGAAAGAAAGAAAGAAAGAAAGAAAGAAAGAAAGAAAGAAAGAAAGAAAGAAAGAAAGAAAGAAAGAAAGAAAGAAAGAAAGAAAGAAAGAAAGAAAGAAAGAAAGAAAGAAAGAAAGGAAAGAAAGAAAGAAAGAAAGAAAGAAAGAAAGAAAGAAAGAAAGAAAGAAGGAAAGACAGACAGACAGAGAGACAGACAGACAGACAGACTCAAGAAAGATTCAAGAGGTTTATTCATCACATACATACACAACAAGACATATAGTGAAATGAAGGTGGCCATGCCCGCTTAGATTGTGCAAAAAATACAAATAATAATAGAATAAAATAGAATAGAAAGAAAGAAAGAAAGAAAGAAAGAAAGAAAGAAAGAAAGAAAGAAAGAAAGAAAGAAAGAAAGAAAGAAAGAAAGAAAGAAAGAAAGAAAGAAAGAAAGAAAGAAAGAAAGAAAGAAAGAAAGAAAGAAAGAAAGAAAGAAAGACAGAAAGAATGTGTAAGCAGCGGGGACGGCAGCTGATAACCAGCCCAGATGACTGTGTTGTGACAGGTCTTCAGTTCCCTCATATCGGCCCGTGGCTTCCAGGATATGCAGACGCCTCAAAACAAGCCCAGCCACACAGAACACCCCGTCCTGCTGCCCCACAAACACCCCGTCCTGCTGCCCCACAAACACCCCGTCCTGCTGCCCCACAAACACCCCGCCCTGCTGCCCCACAAACACCCCATCCTGCTGCCCCACAAACACCCAGTCCTGCTGCCCCACAAACACCCAGTCCTGCTGCCCCACAAACACCCCATCCTGCTGCCCCACAAACACCCCGTCCTGCTGCCCCACAAACACCCCGTCCTGCTGCCCCACAAACACCCAGTCCTGCTGCCCCACAAACACCCCGTCCTGCTGCCCCACAAACACCCAGTCCTGCTGCCCCACAAACACCCCGTCCTGCTGCCCCACAAACACCCCGTCCTGCTGCCCCACAAACACCCAGTCCTGCTGGCCCACAAACACCCCGTCCTGCTGCCCCACAAACACCCAGTCCTGCTGGCCCACAAACACCCAGTCCTGCTGCCCCACAAACACCCCGTCCTGCTGCCCCACAAACACCCCGTCCTGCTGCCCCACAAACACCTAGTCCTGCTGCCCCACAAACACCCCGTCCTGCTGCCCCACAAACACCCAGTCCTGCTGCCCCACAAACACCCCGTCCTGCTGCCCCACAAACACCCCGTCCTGCTGCCCCACAAACACCTAGTCCTGCTGCCCCACAAACACCTAGTCCTGCTGCCCCACAAACACCCCGTCCTGCTGGCCCACAAACACCTAGTCCTGCTGCCCCACAAACACCCAGTCCTGCTGCCCCACAAACACCCAGTCCTGCTGCCCCACAAACACCTAGTCCTGCTGCCCCACAAACACCCCGTCCTGCTGCCCCACAAACACCTAGTCCTGCTGCCCCACAAACACCCAGTCCTGCTGCCCCACAAACACCCAGTCCTGCTGCCCCACAAACACCCCGTCCTGCTGCCCCACAAACACCCCGTCCTGCTGCCCCACAAACAGGCATCTAAACACCCCGTCCTGCTGCTCAAGTTTCAAGTTTCTTTATTAGTTATACAGAATACAGAATACGTTTATATGAAATGCTTTTTTCTGTTTTGCTCCTGAGAGTGTGCTAGATAAAAATAGATAAGTATAAAATAGTCAAAAGTACGTAAACAAAAGTGTTCAATACAATGTACAATGCAGAGTAGGGGAAAAAAGTAACTGAGTTACAATACAATATACAGTACAATGCAGAAATGGGATGAGGTACAACTTAGGGTAAGGTGCAATGAGGTACCGTATGAGTTGTAGTGCAAATCTCTTTACCGATAAATATAAAGTGTGTTAAAGTGTCTAAAGTGGGTAAAGTGGGTTCTGCTACAGTGAGTTGTTTATTTAAAGTGAGTGTGTACGTGTGGATGTGTGTGCTGCGAGTGTATTTGATAGTTTGTTACATAGTGTTATTGTCGTTGAGCATCCTGATGGCCTGGGGATAGAAGCAGAAAAACCTGCAAACCTTGTTCAAAATAAAATAAAAAAACTCCAAAATTAAAAAGCTGTCGGTCCAATGGTTTTATATGCACTGCATACTGTCCTGCATACATATCCTGCATCCCCACACATGTACAAGAGAAACGTTCAATTTAGAATGTCGTCCGACATCAACTCTCCTCACACTTCAAAGTGAGCAGGATATCACACTGGAGATAAGGGGAGAGGAGAAATAGCTGACTGAGAACAGACATTTCTATAGTGCGTGTGTGTGTGTGTGTGCGTGTGCGTGTGCGTGTAGGTGTGTGTGTGTGTGTGTGTGTGCGTGCGCGTGTGCATCTGTGAGACACAACAACACAAGTCTCTAGATTGTGTCCTGGGACGGTTCACACTCCTTCATGTCACCAGTCACCCCTCCCCTCTACAACCAGACCCCCCCCCCCCCGCCCCTCACTGGCCCATCCACACTCTCTGTTTGCATCCCATAGCATGATAAGAGAAACCCTTGGCAGAGGCACAAGGGAGCGCTTACAAAGAGCCCTTTCACACCACAGAGGAAGTAACACTCAATTATGCGAGTGTTTCAGGAGGAAACATCCTTTATTAAAGACCGACTGTATCAGTTATGTAAACTAAAGTATGAGACAGATGCTGCGGGGAACATTGCCTATTGTGTCAAGGGGGGGGGTGTACAGTACATAAACCCACTGCCAAGATTTCCTCCTATTTTGAATAAGAATGATACTCGCTCCAGAGAGACCCGGGTTCAAATCCCGGTGTCGGCGGGTTCCTCCCCTCCGGCGCGGCCCCTACGGCCGTGTTCGTGGGTGGGAAGCCGGTGTGGGGTATGTGTCGTTGCAACGGAGGCGTTCCTGGTCGTTGCAACAGCGACTCCTACTGGTCGGTCGGGGCGCCTGTTCAGAAGGGAGGGGATCTGGGGGGGGAGATAGTGTGACCCTCTGCGTGTGTTATGCTCTCTCCCAGTGAAACCGCTCGCTGTCGGGTGAAAAGAAGCGGCTGGCGACTCCACACATGTATCGGAGGAGGCGTGTGGTGGTCTACGCCCTTCGCAGTCCAGCAGTAGGGGCAGTGTGTGATAGTCTACACCCTCCCCAGACTGACAGTAGGGCAGCATGTGGTAGTCTACACCCTCCCCAGACCGACAGTAGGGCAGCATGTGGTAGTCTACACCCTCCCCAGACCGACAGTAGGGCAGCATGTGGTAGTCTACACCCTCCCCAGACTGACAGTAGGGCAGCATGTGGTAGTCTACACCCTCCCCAGACCGACAGTAGGGCAGCATGTGGTAGTCTACACCCTCCCCAGACTGACAGTAGGGCAGCATGTGGTGGTCTACGCCCTTCGCAGTCCAGCAGTAGGGGCAGCATGTGATAGTCTACACCCTCCCCAGACCGACAGTAGGGCAGCATGTGGTAGTCTACACCCTCCCCAGACCGACAGTAGGGCAGCATGTGGTAGTCTACACCCTCCCTAGACCGACAGTAGGGCAGCATGTGGTAGTCTACACCCTCCCCAGACCAACAGTAGGGCAGCATGTGGTAGTCTACACCCTCCCCAGACCAACAGTAGGGCAGCATGTGGTAGTCTACACCCTCCCCAGACCAACAGTATGTCAGCATGTGGTAGTCTACACCCTCTCCAGACCGACAGTAGGGCAGCATGTGGTAGTCTACACCTTCCCCAGACTGACAGTATGGCAGCATGTGGTAGTCTACACCCTCCCCAGACCAACAGTAGGGCAGCATGTGGTAGTCTACACCCTCCCCAGACCGACAGTAGGGCAGCATGTGGTAGTCTACACCCTCCCCAGACCGACAGTAGGGCAGCATGTGGTAGTCTACACCCTCCCCAGACCAACAGTAGGGCAGCATGTGGTAGTCTACACCCTCTCCAGACCGACAGTAGGGCAGCATGTGGTAGTCTACACCCTCTCCAGACCGACAGTAGGGCAGCATGTGGTAGTCTACACCCTCCCCAGACCGACAGTACGGCAGCATGTGGTAGTCTACACCCTCTCCAGACCGACAGTAGGGCAGCATGTGGTAGTCTACACCCTCCCCAGACCGACAGTAGGGCAGCATGTGGTAGTCTACACCCTCCACAGACCAACAGTAGGGCAGCATGTGATAGTCTACACCCTCCACCAGACTGACATTAGGGCAGCATGTGGTCATCTACACCCTCCCCAGACCAACAGTAGGGCAGCATGTGATAGTCTACACCCTCCCCAGACCAACAGTAGGGCAGCATGTGGTAGTCTACACCCTCCACAGACCAACAGTAGGGCAGCATGTGATAGTCTACACCCTCCCCAGACCAACAGTAGGGCAGCATGTGGTAGTCTACACCCTCCACAGACCAACAGTAGGGCAGCATGTGGTAGTCTACACCCTCCCCAGACCAACAGTAGGGCAGCATGTGGTAGTCTACACCCTCCACAGACCAACAGTAGGGCAGCATGTGATAGTCTACACCCTCCACCAGACCGACAGTAGGGCAGCATGTGATAGTCTACACGCTCCACAGACCAACAGTAGGGCAGCATGTGGTAGTCTACACCCTCCCCAGACCAACAGTAGGGCACCATGTGGTAGTCTACACCCTCCCCAGACCAACAGTAGGGCAGCATGTGATAGTCTACACCCTCCCCAGACCGACAGTAGGGCAGCATGTGGTAGTCTACACCCTCCCCAGACAGACAGTAGGGCAGCATGTGGTAGTCTACACCCTCCACAGACCAACAGTAGGGCAGCATGTGGTAGTCTACACCCTCCCCAGACCGACAGTAGGGCAGCATGTGGTAGTCTACACCCTCCCCAGACCAACAGTAGGGCAGCATGTGGTAGTCTACACCCTCCCCAGACCAACAGTAGGGCAGCATGTGATAGTCTACACCCTCCCCAGACCGACAGTAGGGCAGCATGTGGTAGTCTACACCCTCCCCAGACCAACAGTAGGGCAGCATGTGATAGTCTACACCCTCCCCAGACCAACAGTAGGGCAGCGCAATGACCAGGAGGGAATTGGCATAAGGACTCAAATTGGGGATAGCTAAAAAAAATATATACTTGATCATTGAATAACTATAAAGGATTGTGTGAGATTACAAATTAATATGAAATTATATTTAGAACACATTTCTCTTCTGTGTGATTTGATGTGTTTCTATGTGAGACAGACTGGTCAAGTGGGACTGGAATATTGACCACAGATAATGGCAGAATGTAGAGTGAGTGATGCCGGCTTCACTTCATGGTTGAGGACCAAAGGGGAGAATGTTTATACACGATTGGAGGTGGGAGTGGGATTATTTTTTAATCTGTGATCATTGGATGACCCCCCCCCCCCCCGAGAGCAGGATCGGTCAGTGACAAAAACATTGGCTATTTCAAGGAATGGGGAAGATCAGAATGTAATTTGGAATATAATCTATATTCTAGATCTACATCAATCTACATCTACATTTCAGAATTTTAGAACGTATATTTCTAACTGATTCTTATTCCTATTCTTATTTTTCACTTTTGACTAACTAAATGTTCATTGTGAGTGATCTGTGGTGCTGAATTTCCCACAGGATTAATAAAGTACTTCTATTCTATTCGATTCTATCTATTGTGATGTTTCTTCTTCACTTGGAAAAGCCCACAGGGACAATTCCATGTGATTTCGGGCTATAGAAAAATGTATTTGATTTGATTTGATTTGATTTGATTTAAGAAGGCCTACCTTTTTACATCCACAGGTTTGAAACACTGTTTTTCACTTCATGTGCACTTTAGAACAATGTCATTATCCTCTCATCACAAACAATCAAACACTTACACCCCTTACAGAAAAGGGAACGTAACTACGTATAGTTCATTAAAAGGTTAGATCTCTTTTTAACAGCAACTAACAAACTGCAATGGAAGTAGCGTTAATCTGTTTCATACTATGACTAAGAGGAATCTAGCAGAGATGTGATTATGCCTCACAGCACGTAGGCTTCATGGGCCGTTGCTGACTCAGTTTGAATAACATGTGCCCTTCTTTTGAAATTAGACTGTTTTTCTCATTTTGATTATTAAATGAACCTGTCTTCAATCCATGCCTTGGCCAGGCAAAGAAGTAGTGAAAATAATAGATTCATTATTATTTAAAAACAAATGTCCCCATGTTTATCTTCATTGTCAAAACAGAAACTACAACTTCAAGCCTCATACTCAGAACAGAGAGAGGGTCTCTCTAGGGCTAGCCCTAACGGGATCATCCCTATGTTCCCCGGGGCCTATGTTCCCTGCTTGATTGATTAATAGATTGAAAATTTAATAAATTTCTCTTATTTTATTAATTATTAATGTCCGCCTTGTTTCGAACTGGTTAAGCTTAGGCCCTATTTCGAACTGGTTAAGGTTAGCGTTTGGAATCAGGGCTGGTGGTCTAACATTTTCAATCAATCAATCAATCAAAGCGGGGAACATAGAACCCGGAGAACATAGGACCCGGGGAACATAGACATGCTCCCGCACTAACCCCTCCTGAAGACCTACCAGTATAAGGAGGGTGAAATAATTAACGTGAAAATCATTAACTAAAGTAATTTCCTTCTATCTGTGATTAGAAGAATAGCCTACATATTTAAATGAACACTCCAACATTTTGGGAAATACACTTATTTGCCATCTCCCCCAGAGTCAGACGAGAAGATTGCTATACATTACATTTTTCCTGTGCGTCGGTTTTGCAGTTGTTGGAAGTTGTATTTCTTCACTTTTGACGGAGCTACAGTAGGCTAGCTGCTCCCTACTGCTTCCAGTCCTTGTGCTAAGCTAGGCTAGCTGCTCCCTACTGCTTCCAGTCCTTGTGCTAAGCTAGGCTAGCTGCTCCCTACTGCTTCCAGTCCTTGTGCTAAGCCAGGCTAGCTGCTCCCTACTGCTTCCAGTCCTTGTGCTAAGCTAGGCTAGCTGCTCCCTACTGCTTCCAGTCCTTGTGCTAAGCCAGGCTAGCTGCTCCCTACTGCTTCAAGTCCTTGTGCTAAGCTAGGCTAGCTGCTCCCTACTGCTTCAAGTCCTTGTGCTAAGCTAGGCTAGCTGCTCCCTACTGCTTCAAGTCCTTGTGCTAAGCTAGGCTAGCTGCTCCCTACTGCTTCAAGTCCTTGTGCTAAGCTAGGCTAGCTGCTCCTATACTGCTTCAAGTCCTTGTGCTAAGCTAGGCTAGCTGCTCCCTACTGCTTCAAGTCCTTGTGCTAAGCTAGGCTAGCGTGCACCCGGACTCTCTCTCTGGGGCTACTGGATAAGTGTAAAATATAAGTAAATAAAAAATGGTCATATTGTCATATCGATAGTAATGTGTTCATGGTTAGTTCAACTTAAGCTCAGGGTCATCTCAGCAGGTGCCTCTGAGTGAGTCAGGGTCCTGGCTGCCTTTATCAGTTCATTACAGTAAACCACATCCTCCTCCACCCTGTCACATGCAGTCACACCCAAGCAGCCGTGGTGCATTCAGTTGATACAGTCATCACTAAAACACTACGGACAGCAGCAGTGGTTAGTATACTGTATGTTGTCATATCCTTAAGGCTCACGCATGATCTGCTGGGTTTACTGGTAATGGCAAATGAGGGAAAAAAAGGGAACAAGATATAAAAAGTAAAAGTAGGGCATGATGAGTACTTGGGCAATGGTGACCAAGATGTTATAGAGAAGTGAGCTTGTGACCGGAAGGCCACCAGTTCAACCCCCAGACGGGCAGGACAATCTGGGGACGGTGTATGACACTCCCCCCCCCCCCTCGCTCGACATCGCCGAAGCTCCCTTGACATTTTATATTATTGTTGTTTATTTTTTGTTTTCACCAAAACATTATGGGAAATGATTCTCCAAAATCAGACAAGAAGATAGACACCATGTTTTGTTTGTTATTTCTACTGTCATTCTATTGTCATTGTTGTTATTGTTATTATTGTCTGGTGATGTTCTGTTTATTATTATCATTATTATTATTATTATTATTATTGTATTATGTGCTGTCATGTCTTGTTTTATATCCCATGTAAAAAAAAAATTTGATAAAAAAAGAAAGAAAGAAGATAGACACCAATTTCCTCTCTGTGCGTTTGGTAAAGCAATCCGGCTGCAAGCTAGCCTAGCTTATCACAAATGAATGAATGAATGAATGAATGAATGAATGAATGAATGAATGAATGAATGAATGAATGAATGAATGAATAAAATGAAAACTTTATTTAACAGATTGCAGAAAGGGTACAATACAGTACGGCTCAATACACACAATTGTTAAGGGGATTCAGACCAGAGAAAGACGTTTGTCTTGTTTACATCAGGAAGCATGATATGGATAGCTAGCCTATCTCTCCTCTCCGGGAGTGTTAAGATAGACTAGTGGTCCGTATCAGCTTCCATTCATTGTGCTAAGCTATAGGCTAGCTTGCAGCCGGATAGCTGTCTACTGAACGTGCAGAGAGGAAATCTATCTTCTTGTCTGACTCTGCAGAAGACAGTAAGTGTATTTCCCATAACATTGGTGTGTTCCTTTATTAAGGGAAGTGGCTCATTACTGTAACTTGCTCAGTTCCAAGAAAGATAAATTGAGTGAATATATGTTGTGTTGTTGATCATGTTATGGGATGCTAAAATGTTTTTTTTTACACATGTGGGAAAATGATGTTTTCTGTTTATTTTACATATATATATAAAATGTTTTTTTCCATTTACATGTTTTTCTTCAGTGACAACTAATAACTTCCATAATATTCACAACACTGTATATTTATGTCAGCAATCATTTTGTAAGACTTTCAACTTTTATATCTTGCTTAGGAACAAACATGTTCCAATATACACATAGCGCTTCCACTTACTGTAAGATTGCTTGAAAACGGTTGTTTCTGGGAAGCAATCAAAGCTGTATTTGGGGAAGATTTGTATGACTAACTGTCCCCTGACTGCACTGCCAGCAGCAGCATCAGCAATAATGAAATAAACAGCACCACAAGAGCAAAAAGTCAAGTAGTTCTACATGCCTCTACAGCCTACAGACCTGACGCTGTACATGCAGTTTCACATTATATACTGTATCCTGTATACAAAGGCCAACCAATTTGGCCTTTGTTTTACTGTTGTTTTAAACCCCTATAGCTTTCCCTAGCCGGTGAGTGTGCTTAATATAAACATACTCTGATGACAAGAGACCAATCCTTCATTCCCAAGACCTCATTCCTGTTCCACTGACTGGACCAATCCAGACAGGCACGTCAGAATTCCAGGAAGACTATAGGGCCCTTTGCCGTAGTAGTCATTAGGTTGAAACAGAACACACACATTCCACGTAGGGGGAATTAATGACCTCAGAAGATAGCTCGACATTACAACTGGGAATCCACTTTGATTGATTGCCGTGGTCTTTGGTCTGCTGCTGCGGGGTTGGTGTGTTCTCATTAACTGATATGGCATGATAACAGTGGTATTTCACTTAACCGTGTTCCCTAGTCATCTGTGGGCTTTCCTTGGGAAACGGTTCACACAGTGGAGACAGTGCCATGTGCACACTTCAGGTTCAAAGTTAGTGACTTCACTTCAAGGTTTGTGACTTCAGGTGGTAAAGATAAAGTTAGTGACTTCAGGTGGCAAAGACAGAGTTAGTGACTTCAGGTGGTAAAGACAAAGTTAGTGACTTCAGGTGGTAAAGACAGAGTTAGTGACTTCAGGTGGCAAAGACAGAGTTAGTGACTTCAGGTGGTAAAGATAAAGTTAGTGACTTCAGGTGGCAAAGACAGAGTTTGTGACTTCAGGTGGTAAAGACAAAGTTACTGTCTTCAGGTTTAAAGTTAGTGACTTCAGGTGGTAAAGACAGAGATTGATTGATTGATTGATTGATTGGTTGATTGATTGATTGATTGATTGATTGATTGATTGAAAACTGTATTAACAGATTGCAGAATGGGTACAATACAGTACAGCTCAATACACACAATTGTTAAGGGGATGCAGACCAGAGAAAGACTTTCGTCTTGTTTACATCAGGGTCCCCCATTTTCAATTCATCAGGACATAATATATGACATACATGACATACAGATAGACAGTACTGCTACATCTATACATTTATGACATACCAGATTTGCAAATACAGTACTGTTTGTGATACAAAAAGAGTCCAGAAAAGGGAGTATATACATTTGACGTAAAAACTGTACATTGTAGGAGGTTGGGTGGGGGGGGGTTGGGTAGGAGGGGTTGGGGGGGGGGAAACACTGTACAACTGTACAAGCAAAACTGTACATTGGAATATTGACAACCATACTAGGTAATTTACTGTACATGGGAGGGGGTTGGGGGGGGGGACACTGTACAAACAAGCAAAACTGTACATTGGAATATTGACAAAATCATACTAGGTAAATTACTGTACATTGGAGGGGGTTGGGTTAGGACATTTACAGGGGCCAGTTAGTGACTGGTGGTAGTGCCGTCTGGGAGAAATGCGAGGCCCTGTGCGAGATTTAAACGCGAGCCCCCCCCCCCCTAGAGGTAAAAAAATATATATATATTTATAATTATTATAATTTTTAGATTTTTTATTAACACTTTGAGTGCCGACGACGTGTATTGTCGTCTTATCATGCCCCCCGTTGAGTGCAGACAACGCTAATTGTCGTTTGATTTTTTTATTAGCGATCTGAATTCATATTTCATCAACTGAGTCTCCCGTTGGTACAGCAGACCGTCTAGGAGCTCAGATGGGAAAATACCACCCCTATCGTCTATCCCTGTGTAACTGCAGGCCATTCGATTATACTGGGAGATCGCTGTGGGGGGGGGCCTACTGGCTCCATTATGCTGGCGATGGATCTGATGATGAGGGAGGTGATCGCGAGTTGGAAAGCAGCGAGGAATATATATTTACAGCAGCCAATAATCAATCAATAAACGCGATCGATATTTGGAATGGCGATCAGGAATTGGAATAATCTTTTTGGAGAACATCTGATCTAAGGTAAGGAGTCTATGTTACCAGTTTTAGGATAATCAGAGCTGTCTTCACTGAGATATCAGCATGTGCCGTGTGCAGGCCCGGACTGGCCATCGGGAGCACCGGGAGTTTTCCCGGTGGCCTGGCCTGCACAGATAAAAAAAAAATTATATAAAAAAAAAAAAAAAAATGTATTTTTAATTTTTTTTTTGCCAGGCCATTGTTTCTAGTTGTGGCGGCGGCGCGGCACGATAGTTAGATAACCTAGGTGGGTGGGGAACAACCAGGATTTCACTGTCTGCGACAGAGTTGGAGAACTATCTGACCCTCTCCCTCACGCGGATCACAATGGAGCCGTGCTGCCGCTTGTGATTGGTGGAGGCGGGACCAGGCAATACAACTGATTAACAGCGGAGGCGGCGAATGGAATGGCAGACGGCACTCAGATGCAGAATAACAGCCAGGCAATGAGCCAGGTTGATTGATTGATTGATTGATTGATTGATTGATTGATTGATTGAAAACTTTATTAACAGATTGCAGAATGGGTACAGTACAGTACAGCTCAATGCATACAATTGTTAAGGGGATGCAGACCAGAGAAAGACTTTCGTCTTGTTTACATCAGGGTCCCCCATTTTCAATTCATCGTAACATATATGACATACAGATAGACAGTACTGCTACATCTATACATTTATGACATACCAGATTTGCAAATACAGTACTGTTTGTGATACGAAAAGAGTCCAGAAAAGAAGTATATACATTTGACGTAGAAACTGTACATTGGAAGAGGTTGGGTAGGTGGGGGGGGGGGGTACTGTACATTGGAGGTGGGTGGGGGGAGGTTGGGTAGGAGGGGTGGGTGGGGGACACTGTACAACTGTACAAGCAACACTGTACATTGGGATATTGACAAGACCATACTTGGTCATTTTTACTGTACATTGGAGGGGGTTGTGAGGGACTCGGGAGAGATACAGTAGAGCGAAAGTCAATTAACGTTGATGTCAAGATGGACAGTGGAAGAAAGAGAAAGGGTGGAGGAGAGAGGGATAAAACAAAGAAAAAGAAAGGCCCTTACAGGAGAGAGTGGTTAACTGTATTATAATAGTAAATAGAAAAATATGTTGTGCTCTTGCTTTTTTCTTTTTGAAGGTGGAGAGAGTAGCATTGCTAGTGCCACAACAGTTTTATTTGAGGTACATAACAGTACATTGTACTAAGCAATTGTTGGCTCATTAGTTTGTGATTCACCAGAATTCACCAGAATGCAGGAAATTAAGTCTTTGTAACAAAAAATGTCCTGGTGGGGGACCCCCAGACCCCCCGCTTAAAAAGTGGCCTGATTGGGGCTATATTTCGCGCTATATCTCCCGGTATGAATTATTTCCCCAGTCCGGCCCTGGCCGTGTGTGTGTGTGTGTGTGTGATGTTGAGGAAATGAGAGAATAGATTTTTCAGCCCGCTTCTATAGCGTGCATAAGTACACATATACTATCGATAATCTAGCGTTTATTTGAAAACGATTCATAAATAGGCCGACAAATGACAACGTGTCTAGTGTATTCGAGAATATTCCAATAAATGCTGTTTATGGGGGAATCTTTCTATTTTTCCGAAAAATTTCGAGAGAACGATAGCTTTTCGAAATGCTGAACCGATTAAAAAACAATCCGTTTCGACAATGTTGACTGCAAACAAGTCATTGATAAGCGACGGGCAGATTAGACACATAGCCATAATTTAAAACATAGATTATGCGTTTTTAACGCTAACATTGAAGTGAGTGGCGGCATTCAAGGGGGTAAAAAGGAAAACACATCGAAAGTGTTAATACATTTTTTTATTTTTATTTTTATTTGCATACAGTCAACGTATTCTTAAATAATAGCACTGCCCGAGGCTGGGCATACAGTCAACATATTCTTAAATAATAGCGCTGCCCGAGGCTGGGCATATGATACAGTCAACGTATTCTTAAATAATAGCGCTGCCCGAGGCTTAGTGGCAATGCACCTGTACAGTCGTACACCTGGCAGTAACAGGGAAAATGCATAAAACACCCCTGGAACCTGATAAACAAGCTTAAAGCCAGGTAAATTTTTCAACCACGACATGCAGATTTGCAGTTTTGCCTTATTTGAATCGAACTCTATAAGCTTAGTACACACGTCACAAACTGCACAAGTACAGTGTGAGCAGACCCTGTTGCATGATGCAACACACCGAGTGAGAGAGAGAGAGACAGAGAGAGCGCACGAGAGAGAGAGAGCGCGAGAGAGTGCGCGCGAGAGCGAGAAAGAGAGAGCAAGAAAGAGAGAGCAAGAGAGAGAGCGTGAGAGAGAGAGAGCAAGAGAGAGAGAGAGAGAAAAAGAGAGAGAGAGAGAGAGAGAGAGAGAGAGAGAGAGAGAGAGAGAGAGAGAGAGAGAGAGAGAGAGAGAGAGAGAGATCCACGGCGGGAACAGAATAGATTGCATTAAAAACTCACCAAACGTCCAAGAGGAAGGAGACAACCGTGGAGATGACAAAGTTCACCAGTCCATATTGTCCCACCCGTTGGGATGAACTTGGGAGTCTGTTCCTAGTTGATCTGCCACACGTTAGCACTCGATAACGTAGCTGACGCTAGTTAGCTGTCCCTGCCTTTAGCTAAGCCGACATGGCTAGCCTGACTGAACGTTCTAACACGCAACAACTTTCATCTTCAGTCCATCTGCCGAACGTCCTCTTCGTCTTGGCATAACCTAATCACTATACTTGGTATTGATAAGCTTACGGCACGCAGTGTTATTTCTTCTGCTCCGATGCTGCACATTTGGTTTTCAAAAGTAGGATGCTCTTGGCCAAGACATCCACTCGCTCCCGTGGATAGCGCCGAATAGACCCCGTACCTGTACCCCCTCCCCTCGTGGATAATACCGGTCTTCTTCACATCTCTCTACCGACTACCAGACCGATGCCAACCAGCTCCCCCTAGTGTTAGTCCTCCCACGATGCTTTGCAAAAAAGTAAACGGGTCATTGAATGAAACCAATAGTATATCTGCAGAGCTGCAGAGCCCGGAACACTATTCTACAAATGTGTCTAATGTGAAATATATAAGCATGTAAGCAAAACTAGATTTTAGGTCTGTGATGGAAAGTGATTGTTAACATTCTATTTATTTATATTTTTATAAAAAATAAATGTAAAAATGTTTTAAAGAAAAACGTTTTTTTTTTTTTTTTGCAAGGCCCCCCTCCCTGCGAGGCCCTGTGCGACTGCACTGCCCGCACGCCCCTTGAGACAGCCCTGACTTCAGGTGGTAAAGACAGAGTTAGTGACTTCAGGTGGTAAAGATAAAGTTAGTGACTTCAGGTGGTAAAGATAAAGTTAGTAACTTCAGGTGGTAAAGACAGAGTTTGTGACTTCAGGTGGTAAAGACAAAGTTACTGTCTTCAGGTTTAAAGTTAGTGACTTCAGGTGGTAAAGACAAAGTTACTGTCTTCAGGTTTAAAGTTAGCGATTTCAGGTGG
Source organism: Notolepis coatsorum (assembly GCF_963971535.1). Taxonomy (NCBI): domain Eukaryota; kingdom Metazoa; phylum Chordata; class Actinopteri; order Aulopiformes; family Paralepididae; genus Notolepis; species Notolepis coatsorum. The sequence continues at coordinate 5,773,389 of NC_140184.1, read as the reverse complement.
TAAAGACAAAGTTAGTGACTTCAGGTGGTAAAGACAGAGTTAGTGACTGCAGGTGGTAAAGACAGAGTTAGTGACTTCAGGTGGTAAAGACAGAGTTAGTGACTTCAGGTGGTAAAGACAGAGTTAGTGACTTCAGGTGGTAAAGACAAAGTTACTGTCTTCAGGTTTAAAGTTAGCGATTTCAGGTGGTAAAGACAAAGTTAGTGACTTCAGGTGGTAAAGACAGAGTTAGTGACTGCAGGTGGTAAAGACAGAGTTAGTGACTTCAGGTGGTAAAGACAGAGTTAGTGACTTCAGGTGGTAAAGACAGAGTTAGTGACTTCAGGTGGTAAAGACAAAGTTAGTGACTTCAGGTGGTAAAGATAAAGTTAGTGAATTCAGGTGGTAAAGACAAAGTTAGTGACTTCAGGTGGTAAAGACAGAGTTAGTGGCTTCAGGTGGTAAAGACAGAGTTAGTGACTTCAGGTGGTAAAGATAAAGTTAGTGACTTCAGGTGGTAAAGACAGAGTTAATGACTTCAGGTGGTAAAGATAAAGTTAGTGGCTTCAGGTGGTAAAGATAAAGTTAGTGACTTCAGGTGGTAAAGACAGAGTTAATGACTTCAGGTGGTAAAGACAGAGTTAATGACTTCAGGTGGTAAAGATAAAGTTAGTGGCTTCAGGTGGTAAAGATAAAGTTAGTGACTTCAGGTGGTAAAGATAAAGTTAGTGGCTTCAGGTTCAAAGTTAGTGACTTCAGGTGGTAAAGATAAAGTTAGTGACTTCAGGTGGTAAAGACAGAGTTAGTGACTTCAGGTTCAAAGTTAGTGACTTCAGGTGGTAAAGATAAAGTTAGTGACTTCAGCTTCAGGTTCAAAGTTAGTGACTTCAGGTGGTAAAGATAAGTTAGTGACTTCAGGTGGTAAAGATAAAGTTAATGACTTCAGGTGGTAAAGATAAAGTTAGTGACTTCAGATGTAAAGATAAGTTAGTGACTTCAGGTGGTAAAGATAAAGTTAGTGACTGCAGGGTGGTTAGACAGAGTTAGTGACTTCAGGTGGTGAAGGATAAAGTTAGTGACTTCAGGTGGTAAAGATAAAGTTAGTGATTCAGGTGGTAAAGATAAAGTTAGTGACTGCAGGTGGTAAAGACAGAGTTAGTGATTCAGGTGGTAAAGATAAAGTTAGTGACTTCAGGTGATAAAGACAGAGTTAGTGACTTCAGGTGGTAAAGATATAGTTAATGACTTCAGGTGGTAAAGATAAAGTTAGTGACTTCAGGTAAAGAAAGAGTTAGTGACTTCAGGTGGTAAAGATAAAGTTAGTGACTTCAGGTGGTAAAGATAAAGTTAGTGACTTCAGGTGGTAAAGATAAAGTTAGTGACTGCAGGTGGTAAAGACAGAGTTAGTGACTTCAGTGGTAAAGAGAAGTTAGTGACTTCAGGTGGTAAAGATAAGTTAGTGACTTCAGGTGGTAAAGACAGAGTTAGTAACTTCAGGTGGTAAAGATAAGTTAGTGACTTCAGGTTGGTAAAGACAGAGTTAGTGACTTCAGTGGTAAAGATAAATTAGTGACTTCAGGTGGTGAAGATAAGTTAGTGACTTAGGTGGTAGAAAGTTAGTACTTCAGGTGTGAAGATAAAGTTAGTGACTTCAGGTGGTAAAGATAAAGTTAGTGACTTCAGGTGGTAAAGACAGAGTTAGTGACTTCAGGTGGTAAAGATAAAGTTAGTGACTTCAGGTGGTAAAGACAGAGTTAGTGACTTCAGGTGGTAAAGACAGAGTTAGTGACTTCAGGTGGTAAAGATAAAGTTAGTGACTTCAGGTGGTAAAGATAAAGTTAGTGACTTCAGGTGGTAAAGACAGAGTTAGTGACTTCAGGTGGTAAAGACAGAGTTAATGACTTCAGGTGGTAAAGACAGAGTTAATGACTTCAGGTGGTAAGATAAAGTAGTGACTTCAGGTGGTAAAGATAAAGTTAGTGACTTCAGGTGGTAAAGATAAAGTTAGTGGCTTCAGGTGGTAAAGATAAGTTAGTGACTTCAGGTGGTAAAGATAAAGTTAGTAACTCAGGTGGTAAAGATAAAGTTAGTGACTTCAGGTGGTGAAGATAAAGTTAGTGACTTCAGGTGGTAAAGATAAAGTTAGTAACTTCAGGTGGTAAAGATAAAGTTAGTGACTTCAGGTGGTAAAGATAAAGTTAGTGACTTCAGGTGGTAAAGACAGAGTTAGTGACTTCAGGTTCAAAGTTAGTGACTTCAGGTGGTAAAGATAAAGTTAATGACTTCAGGTGGTAAAGATAAAGTTAGTGACTTCAGGTGGTAAAGACAGAGTTAATGACTTCAGGTGGTAAAGATAAAGTTAGTGACTTCAGGTGGTAAAGACAGAGTTAGTGACTTCAGGTGGTAAAGATAAATTAGTGACTTCAGGTGGTAAAGACAGAGTTAGTGACTTCAGGTGGTAAAGATAAAGTTAGTGACTTCAGGTGGTAAGATAAGTTAGTGACTTCAGGTGGTAAAGATAAAGTTAGTGACTTCAGGTGGTAAAGATAAAGTTGATGATTTATTCTCATAATCACGGTGTCATGGAATATGAGTTTTCTTGGTGTTGATTATCAAGATTCAGAGTTGATACTAAAGAGCACAGAGATTGAACAGCTATATAATCTAGCATTCAGTAAGCTGACATGTAAGTGGTGTGTGTGTGTGTGTGTGTGTGTGTGTGTGTGTGTGTGTGTGTGTGTGTGTGTGTGTGTGTGTGTGTGTGTGTGTGTGTGGTGTGTGTGTGCGTGCATGCACACGCATAAACACACATACACACACACACACACGCGTGTGCACATAAGGTTAGTTAAGGATAACTAGCCCAAGCAACAGCAACACCAAAGGTCACGTCTACTGCTTTCAGAGAAACAAGTAATCAAGCACACTGTCTACGGGGTGCTAGATGTGTGAGAGAGGGAGTTTATGCAGGCCTATGCGTGTGTGTGTGTGTGTGTGTGTGTGTGTGTGTGTGTGTGTGTGTGTGTGTGTGTGTGTGTGTGTGTGTGTGTGTGTGTGTGTGTGTGTGTGTGTGTGTGTGTGTGTGTGTGTGTGTGTGTGTGTGTGTGTGTGTGTGTGTGTGTGTGTGTGTGTGTGTGTGTGTGTGTGTGTGTGTGTGTGTGTGTGTGTGTGTGTGTGTGCGTTACATGTACTGTATGTACTGCCCAGAATTCGGTGATGTCTAAATTCCTCTTAACAACAGATTCTTAAGAACAGATTCAGAGAAACCAGATTACTCTACCAGTATCACCGACCAAAGAAGAAACCAGATTCCTACTAATATGACAAAGGCAGAAGAACCCAGATTATATCAATTGTGTTAGCGTATGAGTAGTTAACAAGCTATCCGCTCAATACCTAGGGAAATCACTCTTGCGGAGCATCCTCTGACAAGGTCACTGGCTGATAGATGAGCTCAAGTAGGGGGATTTTTCAGAGGTTGAGGGGGTGAGGAGAGCTATGGGAACCAGACAATTAGTGGGTGGAAGCGAGGCAGCCATGTTGGATGATGACCATGACAGTGATTTACATCTGATGCTAACCACCTGGCAGGCTGACAGGGAGGAGGCAGGCACCTGAGCTCAAATGACTCAACATAACAACCCCCTGTCCGGAACTAGGCTAGGCTGGGCAGGTGGTAATGAGCCAGCCGGACAACTCTCTGTCTCTGTCTCATTGTCTGGAGATGGACTCATGGGAGATTATACAGCCGGGTTCTGTGGAAGTTGGTCTTAATTGACCTGCCTGGTCAAATAAATATTGGTTAAATAAAGAAAATACTATTATCCTTATTTCCCCCTCAATGGATTAAGAGAGTATGTAATCAATCAGGCTCTCTCTCTCTCTCTCTCTCTCTCTCTCTCTCTCTCTCTCTCTCTCTCTCTCTCTCTCTCTCTCTCTCTCTCTCTCTCTCTCTCTCTCTCTCTCTCTCTCTCTCTCTCTCTCTCTCTCTCTCTCTCTCTCTCTCTCTCTCTCTCTCTCTCTCTCTCTCTCTCTCTCTCTCTCTTCTCTCTCTCTCTCTCTATCTATCAGGGGCGGCAGTGGCTCGGGAGTTAGAGCAGTAGTCTGGTTATCTGGAGGTTCCGGTTTGATTCCCGCTCCTCCCGGGCAGCGTGCCAAACGTGTCCTTATGTCACTTACCCCTAACTGCTCCCGATGAGCAGGTCGGCACCTTGCATAGTTGCCTCCACCGTCGGTGTGTGAGTGAATGGGTAAAATGTGAGGAACAAATTGTAAAGTGCTTTGGATAAAAGCTCTATATAAATGCAGCCATTTATCTATCTGAATATATATCTTACTTCACATTTATACTCGATAATCGATAAACAGGGAAGAAGTTCCCCCATTCACTCACACACCGACGCGGAGGCAACCATGCAAGGTGCCAACCTGCTCATCAGGAGCAATTAGGGGTTAAGTGTCTTGCTCAAGGACCCGTTGACACGCTGCCCGGGAGATCGGGAATCGAACCGGGAACCTTCCGGTTAACAGACGACTGCTCTACCTCTTGAGCCACTGTTGCCCCACATGACACGAGGTTGTTAAGGATAAGTATTGTCACTTTTTGGGGGGGAAATGTCATATATCTTGTTTTGTTTTTGTTTACCCAGGCTACTGAACTGTAAAACAATGTGCTGCAAGTGTCATGACTACTTTTATTTTGTGCTTCTCTATTCTCAGGCTGTTGACTGGTCTCTGTGATTTGCCTTCAGTGCTCTCTTCGTGTTGGATACCTGCGATGTTAGTAACACTATTTATGCTTATTTAACCCTTTCAGCTCTTATAGGTCCCCTGGATAAGAGTCTAAATGTTAATAATGTTACATATTCTCTGGTGTTAGTAGGGGCTGCGGCTCTGAGGTTAGAAAGAAAAGAAAGTGTGTAAAACGAACCTTGATGACTGAATTTGAAACAACTTGAAAAAGTCAAGTTGCCTATAATGTTTTATCAATCATCTGTCAATACAATTGCAATGGAATACATGCGCAATCTCTTTTTTTTTGTGAACAATTATTTTCATTTTTATTCATAGAAAAAAAACAGATAGGGTCAACAGATGTTTGTATGAACTTACTTACTTATTTACACCTACTACCCCCTTCTGGGGCATAGGCCGTCAACAAGCGATCTCCAGGCATCTCTGTCTTGAGCTGTTCTCTCCAGTTCGTTCCAGGTCATCTTCATGGTCTTGGTGTCTGTCTCCAGGTCTCTGCGGCAGGTGTTTCTTGGGCGACCCCTTTTCCGCTTGCCCTGTGGGTTCCATGTTAGAGCGTGTCTAATGATGATACTTGCTGGCTTTCGCAGGGTGTGGCCTATCCAGCGCCATCTGCGTTTCTTTATTTCTTCTTCTGCGGGCAGCTGGTTTGTTGTCAGAGTTCGCTGTTGCTGATGGTGTCTGGCCATCGGATGTGGAGGATCTTCCGCAGGCAGCTGTTGATGAAGACCTGCACTTTCTTGATGGTTGCAGCTGTAGATCTCCATGTATCTGCACCGTATAGGAGGACTGCCTTGAATTGGTGTTAAAGAATCTGACTTGGTGTTGGAAGTCAGTTCTTTTGAGCTCCAGATGTTCCGTAATTGCACAAATGTTGTACATGCTTTCCTGATTCATGCTCTAACGTCAGCATCTGTGCCGCCCTGCTTGTCGATAACACTGCCAAGGTAGGTAAAGGCTTCAACTTCTTCCAAAGCCTCGTCATCCAGCATAATTGCGTTGGTCTTGTTTGCTGCATTGGTCTTGAGTATCTTAGTCTTGCCTTTGTGGATGTTGAGTCCCACTCGCGCAGAAGTGGATGCCACATTGTTGGTCTTCTCCTGCATCTGTTGTTGGGTGTGCGACAGTAGTGCCAAATCGTCGGCATAGTCCAAGTCGTCCAGTTACGCCCAAGGTGTCCACTGAATCCCGTACCTTCTCTGTGCTGTGGAGGACTTCATTATCCAGTCAATGGCCAGCAGTAAGAGGAAAGGCGACAGCAGACAACCTTGTCTGACCCCGGTCCTCATTTGGAATGCCTCTATGAGCTGCCCTCCGTGGACCACCTTGCATGTCAGTCCCTCATAGGAGTTGCTGATGATGGAAACAATCTTGGTCAGCACCCCGTAATGTCGGAGAAGCTTCCAGAGGGTCTCTCTGTCTAGGCTGTCAAAGGCTTTCTCATAGTCCATAAAGTTTATGTACAGGGATGAGTTCCTCTCTATCGACTGCTCCACGATGATGCGCAGCATTGCAATCTGGTCTGTGCAGGATCGGTTGTGCATCGATGAGGTCCTTCATCCTGTTCAAGATGACTGTTAAAAACCTTCCCTGGAACTGATAGCAGTGTGATCCCTCTGTAATTTGCGCAATTGCTAAGGTTGCCTTTCTTTGGAATCTTGATGAGGTAGCCCTCTTTCCAATCTCCTGGCATGTCTTCTTCCTCCCATATCTTCATGAAGAGTGGGTGGAGCATCTTCACCGTGGTTTCTATATCCGACTTCAGTGCCTCCGCTGGGATGTTGTCTGGTCCTGCAGCCTCTGTGGTGCTGGCCGGTTTAGAAGTTCTTCAAAATACTCCATCCATCTGTTCTTCTGTTGCTCCTCTCCCGTTGTTATCGGTCTTCTCTCCTCTTTGTCCTTCACAGGTCGTTCTGGTTTGCTGTACTTTCCTGCCAGCTTCTTGGTGATGTTGTATAGTTCTCTCATATTCCCCTCTCTTGCTGCTTGCTCTGCCTCTGTTGCCAGGACGTCCATATACTTTTGCTTGTCTGCTCTGATGCTCTTCTTTACTAGCTTGTTTCCTTCTGCATACCTTTCTTGTGCCTTGGCCTTCTCTGCTCTTGTCCGTCTGTTGTTCACTGCAGCCTTCTTCTCCATCCTCTCTTGGATCTTTCGCAGACTGTCCCCTGAGATCCACTCCTTGTGCTGGTGCTTCTTGGGGCCAAGCACTTCCTGGCAGGTAGATGTTACTGCCTCTTTTATCTCCTTCCACCTGTTCTCCAGGGTGCACTCGTCCTCTTCCAACAGCTCCTGTAAAACTTGGAACTTGTTGCTGAGTGTTACTCTGAACTCTTCCAGCTTACTGGCGTCTCTCAAGAAAGCTGTGTTGTACCTGCATGTGTCGTGTTGTATGTGCCGACATCCAGTTCTTTCTCAGCTTCAGCTTCAGGCTGGCTACGACGAGGTGGTGGTCTGAAGCCACATCTGCTCCTCTCTTTACTCTTATATCCTGCATGAACCTCCTGAATTTCTTGCTGATACAGACGTGTGAACACAAACAGCTAAAATAATGGAGACATGGAAAAAGTTAGCAAATAATGAGCAGGTAGATGAGTGTAAGAGTACCTACATACACATGGTATTGTGTATAATATATGTAATTGCAAATGGACATCTCATGTATCTACATATTGTGACGAGCCTGGTGGGGTTCAGACTCGTCACGGTTCAAAAACAAACAAATTCAAATGTCCACACAAGTGCAATATCAATCAATAAGAATATTTATTGATTTTCAGGCAGAATAATAGTACGATGGGCAAATAGAATGGTCGTAATACAATCCGATGGTCAAAACACAAAAACAGTAGCGGAGATTGCGCTCGTCACCAATGCAAGAGGCTGCGGTCTCGACTCCCGGAGTCAGCGTTGCTTGGGGCTTGGGCTGATCGCTATACTAACTCGTTTGGCTGGGTTAGGGGGAGGGCAAGTCATGGCTGGGAATCTGGCGTTGTGGACAGCGACACCTACAGGTCAGGTCTGGGCGCTTGCTCAGCGGAGGCAGGACTTGATGAAGGCAGCGTGACCTCCCATGCGTTACACTTTACCAATGAGAGCCCTCGCTGCCAGGTGGAAAAAGAGACACTGGCTGTCGCCGCATGTGTCGGAGGAAGCGTGCGGATGACTTCAGGATTCCCTTGTACCGACCAGTAGGAGAACATGCGCACAACAACCAGGTAGGGGAGGGGGGGAATTGGCACAACGACTAAATTGGGACGGGGAGAAAACAGAGAAAGAGAGGATTAAAGAAAGAAAGAAATAAAACACAAAAACAGGCTCTCGTACAAAAAAGGGATTGTTCAATACTCAGAGTAGTCGTCCGGTCCAGGGTCAGTACACAAGGGGGTTTCTCAGCCAGTCTCGGGTCCAGTACACAATGAACACCTTCTCGCCTTCACCTCTCCTCTCACTACCTCTCACCTCGCAAAACTCCGTACAACAATCTCTCTCTCACTACAATAACTCTAACTTCACCTCCACTCAACTCAACAATCTCTATCCTAGTGTATTTGTAAGTCTGTGTGTCTGGGGTGTGTGCGTGTGAGATGTGGGTGAACTAAGTCAAGTCAAGTCAAGAGTTTTATTTGTCACGGCATACAAGCATACAGTGAAATGCGGGTGGTCATGCCTGCAGCGATTGTGCAATAATACAAGTAATAAAAATAAGAATAAGACATAGAATGAGACATAACAGGTATAATGTACATAAAGTTTACAAAAAGCATGGTAAAGACATGCTAAGGTCCTGCGATAGTGCAATTGCAGTGTTAGCTACGGATGAGGCACTGGGTCTTATGTACACTACTATACAATATACAGTTATACTATACAGGTGCAGCTCGATAAATTAGAATATCGTGGAAAAGTTATTTTATTTCAGTAATTCAATTCAAAAAGCGAAACTCTCGTAGATTATAGATTCATTACACACAAAGTGAAATATTTCAAGCCTTTATTTGTTTTAATTTAGATGATTATGTCTTACAGCTCATGAAAGCCCAAAACTCTGTATCACCAATAAAAAATTAAAAATAGATGTATTTTTCTTTTGTATATAGAAATGTCGGCCTTCTGAAAAGTATGTTTATGTATGTTCTCTCAGTACTTGGTTGGGGCTCCTTTTGCACAAAATGACTGCATCAATACAGCTAAATATATAGACTTTTCCACGATATTCTAATTTATTGAGCTGCACCTGTATATCCTTATGCTATCTTGCTATATCCATCTATTTACTATACAAGAACGAACCACTCCGGTTCTTTTTTTTTTCTTTTTTTTTTAGTGACCTTTTCATTGTGTAAAGTGACCGTTGAGTGTGTGTGTGTGCAGCATGTGTGTGTTCGTGCTAAAGTGTCTGTTAGTGTGTGAGCGTATACAGTATGTGTGTTGTGTGTGTGCTCATGTGTGCTTGTGTGTGGAGAGTTCAGTGGTCAGACTCTGATGGCCTGGGGGAAGAAGCTGAGCCGAAGTCTCTCTGTCCTAGTTGCTGGTGTGCGCAGGCGTTTGCCTGACCGCATAAGCTTGAACAGGCTGTTGTTGGGGTGGTGAGGGTCTTTCATTATTCTGCAGGCTCTGGATTTGCACCTCTTGTTATATAAGACCTGCAGGGGTGGTGCACAGGTGTGCACACTAATGATGCACAGGTGTGTTCTATCAATACTAATCAGCTACCTAATTGTTTCCACTACTTCCGTGGCAGTAATATCTCCCGTCCTTCACATATCCATGAGAGGGGGGTTGATATCTGCCACAATATGTACATGTATACAGTAAATAATTAACTTCTACACATACAAATAATATTACTATACATACACACCTAATAATGCACCTAATCACATATGACACACCCATACACATTACAGTTGAACATACATACACACAAGCATGCGCTCAATCATACGTATGTATTTATTCACACACATCCAGAGCACCAACAGACTGAGAAAATAAGAAAGAAAAATATTAAAAGAAAATAATAATAATGCAAAAAATATATATATTTATATTTCTTCATTTTAAAGAGGGGAAATAAGGAACATACATGCGCAATCTTGAGTGAACTCCCATGCTCAAGAAGCAGGCTGCCCGCCAAGACGACTAGTGTATTTCACCTGAATCTCTGGACACATAGACGCCCACTGCCTATCAGACGCCAGTGTAGTGTACGTAACTGTAAACATGAGAATAACCTGAAAATAGAATATTATCAGGAAACGGACAGTCTTTAGGATGAAATGGAGCAGACATCCTAATAGGGTCATGCTTGTGCCAGGTACAGTCTCGTTCAAATCAAACGGTTTGGTTTCTGTCCAAGATTCCTCTCGCAGGTCAACCACCACCACCACACCGCATATTCATCAAGCCTCTCCCCAGCACTGAACTTACACTCGGGACACACGCCGCCATGAACATTACATACGACGGGGGAATGAATCACACCAGCCTGGTGTTTTAAAGACCTCTCGGAGAGAAGACAAAAACAATGTCTCACATATGCACCTGGGGCGCGGCTTCAAAGCTTATCCTGGAACTGAAATACGCCAGGCGCTTGACAACAGCTGTTAATCAGCTAATGAAAGCCGCAAAGTTACACAAGCGCACTTGTGGAGAAGCAGCCGTAAATTCCTCCTCGCTGTGACAGCGAGTGAGGGCAGGG